>NW_010521802.1:11961-35930 GCF_000687285.1 Phaethon lepturus
CGAAGGCTCACCGAAAAGCCTTTTAACGAGGAAGTGCTGCTCGCTGGTACACGGCTTGCCTGCGTGCGGAGGTGGGGGCTGACCACGTCGAGTTAAAATGCACTGCTCACCTCCTCATTTTCAGTGGGAGGTAGATGTCAGGTAACACACTTTTTCTCTCTGCACCCCAAGTGTCTTATCTACATCCTTTGTGTCTTAAAAAATCTGACCCTGGGCTCTAGTGTGCTATTTAGACTTACTTTGCAAAAGATAAAAATAGCACACACGAGCTATTTCTGCCCTTTGCAAAGCAATTCTGGTATTTCTTTGCCTGAATCCTCAGGCGCGTGTTCCCTTCTCTCCTCCCCGCTCCTTCCCTGCGCACAGGATCCACGCTGCTAACTCCGTGTTTTGCAGCTGCATTTTTCTTCCTCTCAGATTATTCTTAACTGTTGCACCGAAAAATCCCTTTAACTGCTCTCCGGTCTTTCAGTCTCATCTCAGTGGGCATATTTGTGAAAATGCTACTGTGATGGTGTAGGAACCTCTACAAGGGAATTGGATCGCAGAGGCCAGGTGATTAGTTTCAAAATTTAGAAAAAATTTTGCATTTCCATGGTTCACAAAGCAGCATTTTCAATATCGCAAACAGTTAAGCTAAGGAGAATCAGTCTTTAGAATTTTTGCGCCTCTTTGTATTGAAGGCATGCTATATTAAAATAGATTAAGAATGAAAATACAGAGCTATGTACATTTGCATATACTAAATATGTATATTTCCATGGACTGCTCTAAGGTTCTTTCAAATGAGTATAATACCATCTTTCTAAAGATTGCCACCAAAATGTAAAATGTCAAGATCATAAAAAGTAAATTAAACATTATAACAAACTTGAGAAGAAAAATAATACAGAATAGAGACACCCCAGAGCTATAATATTGTAAGAAATACACCGTTTCTCCATTGCAAAATGAATAATGTACTCTCCTTCAGTTTTATGTCCTACTGTTCCCCCATAAATTATAAGTGGTAAAAGGTAGTGCCTGCAATACTCATAATTCATTGTATCATCATATAATGTCTGATAGGGAGCATGCTAGCACCTTCTTTGGTCATCTTTTTTGGAGCACAGCATAATGAAGACCATGAGGTGAGCTGTTTTCACTGCAGATTAAAGTCAGCCTTGGAGGTAGAGGAGGTCAGAACGCCCCTTCTTTTTTCCTGTTTCCCTGGGGAAACCTCTTTCCAAAAAAACTCAAGTAAAAGGAAAATGGAGTTCTTTACAGCACTTCTTAAACCAGAACGTTTTGTTACGAAAGGACAATATTCAAACTTACATCCATTTTAAAAATGCAAAACCAAAATGAAACATCTGTTTTGACTTAATGCCATTGAATTTTGGCATTTGGAAATTTAAAGATTTCAACTTTTGGATTCCCGTGCTTTTTAGAAAAACAGGCCCCTCCTTTTCCTCCCCCCACCCTGAAACCTCAAATCTGGAAAAAATTTAAAGCAGTATGTAAATATTCTCTTTTTCCCCTGCTTCCCTCCCACCCCTATTTTCCTGCTGTTTTCTAACCATTTCCAGTTGTCAGGAAGATGTGCTGGTAGAGCAGAATGGAAAGAAAAATTATTATATACACTAAACTCAGAAGAACATACAGGTGTTTGGGCTTGTGTGTCTGTGAGAAAGATCTTCTCTAATCTTCATATGTCCTCTAGGGATACAGACTTTGAAATAAAATGCTTCAAGCCATGTGTTCGCCTCTCGTGCATATTGATCCAAATGCATCACTGGGCTGCTTTTCTTTATAGCTAGAGCTGCACCGAGGAAGGATTACTGCTGTCTGAGGGGACCATTTGGTATGGTAGCCACATCTGCGAAATGGAAACCATCACTTTAAATAGAAATAGAAGTATTCCTCTTCCTTTGTAAAGTATTTTGAGATTGATGGAGGAAACAGAGCCGTAGAGCATGATTACATAACGTGTTTGCTTTGCAATTATGGATGCTCAGAGAGTTTTATGCTCTCATAATAAGGTGCAAAAAAAAAGAATAAGTGCAAGAGCATGTTTTTTTCTAAGTAGGGCTGTGTCTAAAGAAGTCCCATCACTGTTCCTCATACGCCCCTTGTTAACTTGTTGCCTTGCCTCTGATAAGAAGATGACTCCATTTGAAACTATGCGTTGGTTTGGAATGGCCCAAAGTCACCAGTAACCAGCAGTGGTCACCTGGAAAGTAACTGAGGCTTGAAATATTCCACCTCCTCTCTCCTGGCTTCAGTATGTTCACCTGAATATTTTTGCTTTCCCCAAAGGAAAGCACTGCTGGGTGTCATAATGGACATGGATGTGTGTGCAGGTATGAGGGCATCAGCAGCCTTTGGGTGTTCCTGACACCACTGAATTACCCAGGCTGAGTGCATGGGGGTAGGAGCCAGAGCTGCTCTTCATGTCGTGCCTACTTCTGAAACAGTCTGACAGGACTTCTAAAATAAGAGTTTGGTCAAAATGCACAACAGGAGTACAGTAAAAGGCAACTTTTTCCATGACCATTTCATTCCATAAATGACTGATTACAGGTTTATGAGTATTTGCTTTTGATTCTTCTTAGTCCTCTGGTTTTCTTCTTACTCTCTCTAAACCACAAAACCTCTCGCCAGTTGCCTATGCTAGTATCAGAGCTCAGAAGAGATGCTTTGTGCTGGTTCTGGATGGACACTCACTCCCTGCCTCCCATTCTGCATCCCTAGAGATGTCTGTTTTGAGTAGCACTGAAGCTGGGGGGACTGGCAGGTCAAGGGGGATCACTGTGAGAGTACTTGAAGGAGATTGCTGCCATGTGTCTTCTGGCCAAAGAAACTGTCAATATCGTCTTCCAGGAGAGAGCTCACTCTTGTTAGCAGCAAAATAGTAAAAGTAGATGTGTTGCACTAAACGTTTCTTACCGAGCAAAGAGCTTGGAAAGTTAGTCTCTTACTTAGCTTCCTGGTCATTACCACATGGGTCTTCATACTATGTGTAACTAATTTTAGAACAGCAGAATCCCAGGTGCCCCCCTTGGAGGAGCATTTCAGTAGTAACACTCCTGGGCTTCTTGTCTTGAACTGTACTTGGGTATATTCATCACACATTTGCTTCAAATCAATAACTATTCTTCTGTGTTGCATACTCTGTTAGTGTTGAACTTCTCTTGACTAAGCTGGCAGGACCAGAGGAGGATGAGCAGAGATAGTGTAGACTGTAGTTTTCCTTCCTCCTGTGGGGTGGATGCTCTTTTTCTTTTGGCGTAACTGAGATAATCCTGACTTCAGCTCCAGCCTACGCTAGCGACCGACAGGCGCAGAAGGGCAATCTGGTACCTAGTGACTGCAGAGAGGCATTAACCAATTAATTAATGTTTTCTTTCTTTTTCATGGGTCCACAGGGCTGATAGCGAGGAAAATACGTGACTTATGGCTTACTGTGATAGCCTAAGCTCCATCCCAGTAGGTTCTGTTTGTTGCTTTACTATTATGTGGACTTCATGGTTAGTGTCTGCTGGAGTGGTGTTCAGAAGTCAATTGTTTTTTGTTCCAAGTAACTTCATTGTGCTGTGACAACCATTCATAAGCTGTCTAAGATGGATTGGTATACTAACGGATATCCTGTTCCAGGGAAGTTTCTGTTTTACAGTTCAATTCAATGAGTCAAGCTTCAATCCACTATTGCATGAGTATTCATAAAGGTACGGGCTGCAAATGCACACAAAGGAAAACATCCACCCTAATGAGACTTGAGTACATAATACTGTGGAAATGGCCAGTTTTCTCTGCAAGTAGTGACTTTTATTGGCTTTGGAAGTTAAAATGGTGCCTGATGCCGGCTGACACCAGCATCTAAAGCAAAAGTGTCAATCTACTTTGTTGTTTAATAGTTTGGAAATATAATTTTTTACTGAAAGTAGCAATTCAATTGAAACCGTCTTTTGCCCTCTGTCCACAGGAGTCAATGGCATTCCAGAGAGAGAGACTGAGGTCAGGATTTTGCCCACAGTCTTGATCTACCTTAAAATGACACTTATTGCTCGTGGTGAGCGTCAGTAAAGGCTGCCGTTGAACTAGCTCTATTTTTAGTAAGACTTGCTACAGTAGGCAAGGACAAATTATTCCAGAAAGAGTGGTTAAAACATGCTCCTGGGGGTTTTATGGTTGCATGGTGTGTAATGCAGCTCTTGGCAAATCTGTTGTCCTACCAGTATTTTTCCAGTTGGCAGTTCTTACACAGATTTGTTCCAGCTCTGAACAGAGGTGAACAAAGACTGGAAATGCTATATTGCATGTATATCTCTAAATCTGAAAAGGTAATTCTGCTGGATTAATAGCCTGATGTAGAAAAAGGTAGAGCGGTTTTCTGTAATGTTCTAGCTAATGGTGAAACAAATGTGGTAGAACTACTCCGTGGAGATGTTTTTTAAAGCCTGTTCTAACTGACAAAAATGGCAGAAAAGAATTGTTTCTAATTTTAGATTGCACAACATGGAATTACATATTTAGCACCTCCAAAAGCTTGCTACAGTCAGATGCACGCCATTTGTGGAAATGCACAGACTGATGAATGGTATATGGGCCATGGTATATGTGTTCCATTAACCAACGGTTGTGTATGCCAATCTTCACAGGATTTGAGTGTCTGCTTTTCAAAAGTCAGAAGCAGATACTAAGGATGTGGAGAGGCTGTACTTTCTATTCATAAGGCTTTTTAAGGTTGAGTGCTTATAAATCTTGAAAAGCTGACGCCTGGAATCTCAGGTATGCCTTTTTGTGCCATTGGTGACTTTGAGAATATTAGCTCTCAGGCTGTGCAAGCAGCTCTTTGGTTTTTTATATTTCCTCATTACAGATTAAACTTTGCGTTTGTATTAAAACTTTGTGAACTGACTTGTTTCTAATCGAATATTCAACCTACCTTTTGAAAAATAAAAATAAAACCCCATGGTGTAATTCTAGATAATTTTAAGTAGTTTGTAAAGCTTGTAGCAAATAGCTGTTGAACCATTATTGCAAGGAAGAGATTAAAAATCGCATTACCATTAGAATAAAGACAAACATAATAAAAAAATTTACATGAACCGGTTGAATACCTTTGTTTCAATATACCAACTCTTAGGACAAAAAAGTGTCAGCGTAGCATACATTTGTAAGTTTGCTTTACCCTGATTATTCTTTTTGTGTCAGTGACAGAATGGAACTGCTCCTCCTCGTAAAATTAAGCAGGTCCTATAGGGGCTTGTAGCAGCCTGCAAGATCAGAGTCTTAAATTTGAGGTGTTATATTACCTTTCAATGAGAGCTGAGTGAATAAATTGGAACAACTTAAGTTACTGTGCTTCCCTTGGTTTGTAGGCAAGAACCCAGATATTTTACAGTTCTTGACTACTAACAGTTACTGTAAGTTTTGGAGAAGGTGGATGGTCTATAAAGAAGCATGAAGATTTGCAGCTAGTGGTGAGACCTTTGTGGTGGAAACACCAGGGACCACAACCCTACTAGAAATGCATTTAGAAGTTTTCAGTTGTTTGTTAACATTTTGTAGATGTCTAGTACTCAGGTGTATCTGTTGTATTGTCAATATTGATCCTGAATCTGCAGTTCAGTGATCACTGGTTAACTATGTGCCATTAATAACCCTACCAGCCGCTTCAATACTGATTTGGCTCTAACTATGTGAACTGAGTAGTTTTTACCTGTGACGTGATGCTTTTGTTCCTGATCAGCAAATGGCATAGTATGGTTTGTACTTGATTGGAAAGGCAAAGCTCTTGATCCTTTACTTTGTGTAGTACTTCTCATATCAGTTTTAAATTCATTGTATGCAGTAATTACTTAAATTTATGATCAAAACCCAATCACTCTCAGATAAAAGAAAAAGGGATAAGATGACACCAAAACTAACATTGTCCACCTACTTCACAAGTGAAAAGTGCTCAGTAATGAACAGTGCAGCAGATAATCAAAATGGGAAACAAAACGAACATGATAGGTTTTTTCAGTAGTTAAAAAAGTCCTCACGGATTATTAGTGAGATTTGACAAGTGAGCACTGACTTAAAATATCTGTGCACTAATTCTTTAAATGCCCTGTGAACTCATCATTGGTGCTTTCTAGAATATACAGTGTACTGGAGAATAAAATCACTTCTGAAAGAAATTTGTGGAGGTTTGTGAATGTCGGTGATGAAGACCTCTGCTGTTCCTGTGTTCATCTAAAAAATTTTGTATCATCAGCAATAGTTGAGTAGAAGCAACACAGGAAATTAATAAAACCACATGAAAACCTTTTCAGGGTATATTTCTTAAGCTGTGAATCAGATGAGGAACTTGTCTAAACAGATTAAGTTCAACGGTACATAGCTTGTACAAAGTCATTATGATGTACACATACCTTACTACAGCCAAAGTACTTTTGGTCTTTGAAAGGCTCTATTAGAGCTAAAAATCTGTAGAGACAAGTTGGTAAGCAGCCCCTTAGCGCCCGGGATATTGCCAACACCGCTGGCTGCCGTTACCGACCCTCGAGTGCCACACGCGTCTGCGCTGGCCGGCGAAAGGCATAGCCTCTCCTCAGAACATCCCATCTGCAAGGAGAAAGTGCTTGCTTGCTGCTTCTTTTGATGGAGGTTTGGATGATTCAAACTCCAGACATTTGAAGAAAATAAAAATGCTTGAATGCCTTATGAATGAGTCACGACGCAATTTTGGATCTGTCTGTTGGCATGACAAAGTGTCCATTGTAGGGAAAGGATTTCCTGATCTTGAAAATGCTACTGAATCATTGGCTTATAAGAGCAAACTTTTTGCAAAATCTCTGCCATTAAAAAATGTCTTTTTAAGCCTTCCATTTGAGACATGGCTTGTTTTTCTGTCAAGCACTCTCAGGAGTATTTACTCTGCATTTTCACTGTTGTAAGTTCCTACTGTCAGGCAGCTTGGAAAGGAGAAAGGAGCAACAACTAACTTTTCACAGAGGGCAGGCAGAAAGATTTGGAATTTGCTACCTGGAGACCATTACTCTAACCCTGTTGACTTTCTGACTTAAACCAGCCTACATTTCTTTTCAAATAGGCCTTGTTTTTATGATGGTCTACATTGCTTAGCATTAAAAAAGGGTACAAAATGCAGAATGCTTACCTACTAATGAATGAAATGTGAAAGCAGTAAAAGAAAACAAAAGTAGTAAAAGAAAACAACAATAAGCAAGTAAGCAGACCAAAAATTCATGAAGTGTTGCTCATATATTTTAGGAAAAATGGAAAAAAGTCAGGGATCTTAACGTTCCTTCTCCTGAAATTGCCCAAAGGCCGTGTAGCATGTCATGCTTTAATTTTGTGCTCTATTTTTACACTTACGAACATCTATGTGTGTATGCATGCATGTATTTTAATTCTAACATTCACAAGTTTGGTATGTTCAAAACATTACCACTGGAGAATTTTTTAAATGTCATTCTTTTTTTGCTTGTTGTTTATTCTTAAGATAGGATATGGGAAAAACAAGAAAATAATTATATCACGCTTGGAAACACTCTACTAGTATTTTTATTTGGAAGCAGGTTGGCCAGTCCTCTCTCCTGAGGTACACGAGATAGATAGGTTTTCTCTTTGTCTTCTCCACCATAAAAATCACCGGTGTCCATTCAAATGCAAACTGCAGCATACCCCACCCCTTAGTTTTCTGCTTTAAAAGGCAGTCAATGTGCAATGGTTGCATAACATTTCAAATGTTAGCTGAACTTTATTTCTGTGAAGTGATTAGTTAAAATGCATGCTGTTACCTGTTTTTTCTTGATATTTTTATGCTATTTAATAACACATTTGCATTTAAAAAAAATTCTAACACCTGCCTTTATACATTTAACACCAAGTAATTACTTTGGTTTACTTGTGACATAGGAAATCAGTCTTGTGGGGTCAAAACTTGGACTTCAGGAAATCTGAGTTGCAAGTGCATTCATGGTTGTCAACAGAAATTTGCTACCTCATTGCAGTCGCTGAGATAGCTGAACATTGCTTCTTGAGTAAGAAAATACTGAGCAGTATGTGAGCCTTAAAAGGTCATTAGAGAGAGTCATGCTTACTACCTATATACATGCTGTACGTGTTTCCTAGGTTGGACTAACTTCCAGATTCTAGGCTATGGGAAAAACAGTTTTGAGAGATCCATGGCTCACTGCGTATTTTTGGTTCAGTGAGTATCTATCTTCACAATCTACCTTTTCAAATATATAGGAGACAGTGATCAAGTCTATGTCAAATGTCAAATACGTCAATATGTCAAATGTCAAATATGTCAATATGTCAAATGTCAAAATGTCAAATATGTCAAATAAACATCAAGATATGTTTATTTGAACTCACACTTTCAGTTGTAAAAAAGTCTGTGCCACAAACTCAGAAATTTTAATAAGGACAATGTTGTCATTTCATTGCAAAATTAATTGGTGAGGCAAGAAAGAAGGCGAGAAATGTTTGTTCCTGACACAAATTCACTATCTATTGTGTTTGCCCATGAAAAGAGTTCAAGTATGATATTACCTTTCTTTCCTACATCAAAGGAAGAATATTCAAGGCAAAGCCATGACATGTAAGGTTTTCTTTAAATCAATGAAAACATGATACAAAAGTATTTCATATTTTTCTCTCCAAGTAATTTTAATTCTGAGTGTCCTAAAGGTATGGTGGAGCCATAGCAATTCTTCAGAAAACAGGATTTTTTTAAACAGGGTGAAAAGGAAAAGAAACACAGCTTTTATCCAAGCTCAATGATATCCTAAACCTAAAGCAACCTTGTATTTACTTAATATTGTCCCAACAGTACTAGCAGTGCCTACAGGCAGACTGGACTGGTCTTTGTTAAGAAAGCCAACCCCCACCACACTCCCACACCCTTACAGCCCTACACCCCACACCGGACAGAAACCCAGCCCGCCGCCGCTGTCAGCACCACTGGTGGGCACGGACTGGCTGACGGGCACTGCTGGGCACGCTGTCAGCAGCAAGCATGCCCTGGCCTCAGGAAGGTTTGTTGAGGGCTGTCTCAACTTGGGTCTTTTCCAGTTGCAAAGACATGATCTCCCTCACTCATCAAGGTGAAGGCAAATAAACTGATGTCAGTATCAAATAAAGCCAGGCCCAGGAAGAACAGGTACGGGGCGTGCCAGGTGTACACTGTGGACCCTATGCCCAGCCTATGAACTGTAAGAACCACTTGTCCATCGCTCTGCCTCCTCCCTTAGCAAGGATCAGAAGTCACCAAACAAATGGATATTGACAGAGGCAGAAAGCCTTCAGAAGATGGTGACATGTCCACTCCCTGCAGAGGCTGGTAGCTGTGCCCCCGTGGGCAGGTTTTCCATGTAGTCCACCATCTCCAGCGACCATGCCACTTCTAACTGACCTGAGAAAGATCCGCTTAAATTCCTCACATTTCCCAATGGTCCTCACACTCTGGGATTTTACGATAAACCATTGAAATCAGCAGGGAGGCTTGATCACAGACAGTTTGTTGTAACCACGTGTGGATGGATGCGAGGGAAACAGGTCATGCGGCCAGCAGTATAGGTTTTCTGCGTTTCGAAGACGAAATGCCGAATTTGAAAGATACCCTATTCGAACAGCTTAACCCCTGGCAGCGAGGGAGCCCACGGGTTCGCAGCCGGTGCCCGTGAGGCACCGTGGAGGAGCCCCACGGCGGGCATATCCCTCAGCTTGCGGAGCGGCCCTCCACACGCCCCGGGGCTACACCAGCGGTACTTCATTCACTGCGCAGTGTTCAGGTGTAGCGTTACTGAGCAACGTGTACAGTGTTTTGTGCCTGTAAAAGTCAGGACAACGGAATTAACCAGGGGGGAAGCACTACGCACAGCTTGTGTTTCCTGGCGGTATTTATGTTGGCAATGCTGTTTGGAAGCCAGGGTGTTTTAGTTTTTTAGTCAGAGTGTTTACCCTCCTGCACATGAAAGAAGTAGACACTAGATTTGTTTTCAATAAAGGTGGAATATTATATTTCATGCTCTGTTTTTTTAAACAGCATTTTCCTTGTTTATTTTTTTTTTCCCATTTGTTTTGGTTATATCCCTTTACTACTTTTTTCCTGAACTTTTCTTTCCTGTATTCTTTTCCACTGCATACTTTTGCTAAAGATTCATTTACTTTTGAGTATTTCAGTTTGCTCTCCTTACCTTGGTCATAGTATTTTGCTGTTGCCAATCCTTATAATGTTTGAACAAAGTTAGCTATATTGTTTGTTCACATAAAGACCATCTGCCTCTAGGTTATTTTTTATTCAGTGGTACATAATTAGATAACTATGGGCTTCGATAGATGAATGTTGCAAATAAAACTGAACTGCTATAATTTTATATTAATGTATTTATTGACGTTTATTTCTCATACCTTTTCTCAGCTACAACTGCTTGATATTCTAATAACAAAACTGTGGCTATATTTTCTTTTTAGGCTGATCGATAATTACTGAAGAAGCAGGAAAAAGATACTTGAGCTGTTGTCAGTAGATATTTCAAATTCATAACTACAATAAAAACACTTCCACCATTTTAGAAATTTTTATTCTTCTATTGATGAACAGAGGTTAACTGACATACAGAGGTCTTTTCTCCATTCTCAATACTTGAAATACATGATTTTACAGTGCTGTGTTGACGAATGTGAACCTGACATTCACCTTTTTTCTAGGCTTTTCTAGCCTTCTAAGGCTAAAGCACCTTCCTTTCTAGACAGTAAATTACCCTGGTATGTTCAGACTGGCTCCTGAAACAGATGAATTAGCATCTTCCATCCTGTAAAAATACAGTTTCCATCCTGTAGCAATCTCACATTCCTGACTTGACCAGCAGATATCAGAGTATTCCAGTGATGATAAAACAGAAATGCTCCTAATGTACATGCCACAATGAATGCTTGTATTTCCATAGTAATTATTAAAAAATAATAGGCCTCTGAGCCTATTGCTCCTGTGATACGAGGTCTATTCAGTATCCCTTGGGGTTTCATTAATCAAGACATTCAGAGCTGCTGCATATTATATAAGCTGTTCAAAATAGAAGTTGTTCAAAGACTTTTTTTTTTTTTCCACTCAAGAGAGAAAATAGTACTATCAGTCTGCCACTGTATGAATAAACCATTTGAAAACATTTATAGCAAAGTTCTTCAAACTTTAATAAGTTGTATATAAGATGTTATGGAAAACAAACATACAGGAGATGTTGAACCATACTCTCACTGTCTTCCTGTAAAACAGCTAAAAAAACCAAAACAGCATAAGGAAGGTCTAAAATTTTGAATTCTGCAAGTATTCTGTTCACCAGTGAGCTGTGTGATAGGGGTAAGTTCTCAAGGGTGCCAGGTGGGCTCTCACCTTCCAGCCAGTGCTGTTGGGTACAGCCCCGTGTCCCCATGAGTCATGCATACTGTTCCTTGCTCCACCTTTCATCTCCTACATCAGTTGGGTTGGTCCCAAGTGATGCTCACTGGTTTGCTAATATTTCTTCATAAATATTTTCTTTCTCTTTGCTGTTATTCAGCAGTGTTATGACAGAAAACACTGATTGGTTTTGCCTGAACATCCCCTGTTCTTGTGTATTAGAAAGTTTATTAGCACTGGTGAGTCAGGGGAATGATTGTTTAAGTACTGACACAATCACTGCAGTTTATTTTGGAAATAAATCACTGAGAAGGCAGCTATAAGGAAAATGTTTGCTGATGCTGCATATAGCTCCTACAAAACCTGGCCTTGCAGTTTCTACAAAACCTGACCTTCCCTTATGTTTTATAGCAGCCTTGTGAAGCCCACTTGCATTATCTGGTGGCAAATTCCAAACTGAAGAAATCATACATAAGAGGAGAATAAATTTGGGTTGCTGCCCTAATTTCTGTCAGGGGTCTGCACAATATTTCCCATGAAGCAGACACTTCATAGCAGAATTAAGCGCATGCTTCCCTCCAACAGCTGTGCCAAACTACCACTGCCCATGGCATGAAGACTGAGTGGGCAGCCCGAGGGTCTGCACTGCCCGTCCTGATGGGGAAACAAAACAAAACAAAACACTGCAGAGAGAGGGGACGGGTAGACGAAGCTCTTAAGATGAAGTTCTTAGAGTAAATTATTGAGCAATGTAGGGTGAGCTAAAGTACTGCTTAATGCCTCAGAGTGAACCACTTCTAATTCCTAAGTATTGCATCTTTTTCTTGACCTTGAGGGACCACGGAATTCTCTTAAGCATGATTTCCAAGCCTTTATTAATCAAGGGAAAAGGAACTGTGTTCTTTGGACTGTATCCTTTGCTGGGATGTACTTAGGCTAAATGATGCATCAAGTTTACAACAAGCATTTTGACAGTCCAAACAGATGCATTAGTCATTCTGCATTAACTCAGTGTCTAGGGGAGTGGGAAAATATGCTATCTGTTCTTAACGGTATGGGAAAATATGCCTAGGCACTCTTCCAAAATATCGAATTAATTTGATTTGGAAAAATCACTGCAAGGTTTGCAAAGATGTAGTCCAGGTAGGTCACCTGAAGCTTCTGATTATTAAATCCAGAATGTGACAAGGATTTCTCCTCTCAAAGTTTCTCTCCAGATTATATGGTGTTCTTTGGTTTAGCCATATCCCTTTATTAAACCTGAGAAAAGGGATTTGTGAAACTAATTCCTACAACTACCTCTGAGTATCAGATGCCATGGCACACAACATCAAGTGCAGCTGCCCTGATGTGTTAATTCAGTCCCTGGGCTGCTGTAGAGGATCCATGGCCATCTCATCTCCTTTTCACCATGTGCAGAATGGAGAGGTTTTACAACCATTTGACTAGCCTGGGCAATCTATCACTGTACCTTCAAGAGACACAACAGAGGCGGGGTTCAACTATACCCAGGAAGGCTGGGTTTGCCTTGGTCTTGTTCATGTTTATGTGAACATGAGTTTGACCGTGTAATACTTCACAGAAAAGACACCGGAGCATGTTTAAATCTGTCAAGGTAGAATCTGAATAGCTGCAAAGTTGCCCATTAATTAAAGATACTTCTGCTTATGATCCCAGACAGCCAACATGGTTGCAATGCTGCTAAACCTCAGTTTTGCTACAGAGTTGTAATGTATGTGGTATCATCTGGAGCACCACCTCAGGTGTATCTTCACTGAAGAGATAAAAATATTGCACTACAGAATGTACCTTCATGAATGTGTATTTTAAATTTGTTGTCTCTGCATGGCAGCATGCTGGTGAGGAAGTAATTTATGTACTGCCTGACTCCAGAGATCTGTGCAAAGACATGTCTATCTGGAACAGCCTGAGTTGTAGGATTTATTTAATATTAAAAATGGCTAATGTTTACAAAAACCAAAGCTGTTTTATTTTTTCATCCTTGCCCAAAATGAAACCTAGAAACCTGTTGCATGCTTTGGCTTGCAGTATTCTAGTTAAACTGTCACCGTGGAACATATTTTCCAGATCTGAGAACATAAAGGGAGCTGTGAAACATACTTGGAGGATGATTTTCTATAACCTTGGTGTGTTTCCTCATGCAGAATATGGCTGCTCATCTTTAAACCTCATTAACATTGGTCTAATTTGAAAAACAAAAGCCCTGAACTTGAGAACTTGTTATGTTAACCTTTTCCAAAACTCAGGTAAGTGAGGCTGAGACTTCTATCATCCACGAGCTTAAGGCAGAATGAGCTGCACAATTTTTGGTTACATTTGACTTCTTTAGGGACCGTGTTGTAGTCTGGAGCTTTGACCTGCTCAGGATTTTGCACTGTAATATATTCACTGGTGTACAGAGCCAGCTTTAGTAATGCATTTTCTATCAACCTACTACAGCTAAATGATCTAAAATCCTGTTGAAATTAGTGAACTACGTGAAATATTTTGCCATTTTGTGGTACTCAGCAGCAAACCCAGGCCTGGCTTCAATAGCCCTTGCTCTTACATTGCCCTTCCACAGTATTTCCCACAGGCAGCAGGCCAGCCCTTCACCTGGTGCCCGTGGACATGGTTCCTTTTGTGAATGTCTGTTGAGGCTTGGCCCCATGGGCAGCTCTCAAGTTTTCACACAATCACACTTTACTCAGCAGATGAACAAACAGGAAAACCAATAAATTAATGCCCTTTTCCCAGATTCTAATACACCACTCCGTGTGTATTTAGTAATAATAAACCAAGACCAAGCACAGTAGCACCTTTTCCTTTATTCTCTATCTGGGGAAAAAAAAAATTGTATCTAAGTGTATTATCCAGCATAATACAGGATTTTGATAGCTTTCACAGTTTTCTTGTGGTGACTGATCTATATTTCTGCTCTTATCAGCTAAGGCTGAACCCAGCAATACTGTGAATGGGAAAAACAAGACTCATCACATCTTCTTCTCTGTCACTTATCAGTGAAAGCACATTGACCCAAGCAGTGATGATGGGAGGCAGGGGAAAGAGATAAGTACAGTTCCCTCAGTGTCCCTTCACTGTCTTCAGAAGATCCACACCTGGTAAAGTAAAATCTAGGCACAACTCCTGGGAAGGGCTTTGCCAAATCATTTTTATCTTTTAATCACTTATTTTTCTACAAAGGAAATACAACAGCACTTCCATCCAGCTAAATTTTGTAAGCATCAAAGAATTCTCATTCTTTCAGCTTTGTTGCTGGTAAGAGCTGTAGAAATAGAAAGAAACAATATTTAGAACCAGTCAAAAATAATATCAGTTCTGCAGCTGAATTCAGTATTTTGTTTTGTTTGCATTGGGCCCCAAACTGCCATTGAAAAAATGAAACTTTCCAGAATATTTGGTTTAGACTTTATATGAGTGTTCCCCCTTGATAAGACTGAAAGATTTGGTTTTAACTCAGTCATATAGAAGGTTAATATTTTGATAACACATTTCACACAGAAAAAATGTGGAAAAATTAATACCTCCCTGTGAAATGTTTCCTGTAATCTTCTCCGCCATGTGGATAAACAGCTCATTTAACAATTTTGACTGCATCTCACTGTCACAACAGAAAGGAAAACATTAAAAGAAAATGAGTCACCCATAAACTAAGATTTTTTTTTTAAAAAAAACAACCTACCATTTGAGGGACTTGTTGCCTTTGACCTACCAATTTCTCTGATGAACAAAATGAATCTTAGCCATCTGTTTTCAGTTATCTGGCACCAGTATGTATTTCTTGTAGTTTAATCTTTGATTAAACTGAGAAGGGAAATGAATAATTTAATTGTATTGCATTTCTGTTTGGAAGATTTATTCACAGGATTATAAGTTGTCTACCCTCCCAAGTCACAAGTGTAGATGAACCCTGTGTCCTTAGTCTACTCCTCTGTGGATGTTTGCCTGCATCACGAAGGATGCACATAATCTGATACCGCTGGTGGCATTACATCAGAAGAAGGATCGAGGCTGGAAAAGCTTAGAGAGCAAAATGTACTCAGAGCTGCATGGGATACTCAGAGATAACTTGCTTGCTTGTAGTTCAGTCTGGCTCTAGCTGAGCATGATTAGTTGTCTCTTTCAAGCTCACTAAATTTTTCGCTAAGTTAAAGAAAATTTCCTCTCTTTTTTCCTTGTAACCTTTCTAAAGCTGCTGGAAGAGTACAGAGTCGTCTCAGATAACCAAGTACGCATAAGAAATTCTGGGCATGCCAAAATCCCTCTACTAAAGGAAATTATTTGAGCTTTCTCTAGAGATAACACTGATAATTTAAAGTGTAGTTGGATTTACTCACTATTGCTGCAAGGTAATTGAAAATGGTCTCTAGACCATGGATAAACCTTGGGGCATTACAGCTTTTTCTTCTTCATAGCACATGACAGAAGAATTTCTCTGGAAACACTCCAGATCACTCAAATGCATGTCATTTCCTCAGCTTCTAGGGCACGAACAGCAGAATATTGTTTTAATCTTTCCAGGTAACATAGTTAACGCAACTTCAGATTTTATGAACCCTCATTTCTTCCAACTGAAAGTACAACTTAATTAAACTTAGGAGAGGGCTGATAACATTAATCAAGGGTACATGAAAATTACTCATTTCTCACTGTTTCTTAAGCAATAATTCAGATGAACAGATGAAGAATGCCACCTACAGTTAAGGTCAGGAATCTTGGTCTCTCCCAGGTTACCTGTTTCAGGTTTCCACCCTGTGAGCAGAATATGAATAAACAGTTGCAAAGTCACAGCAACTGGGTAATACCGAGCAAAGTAATTAATTGCTGAAGCGGGATGATATTGCCACAAATACTATTTAAAAGCTTTAGAAACTGGTTGTCCTGTAGGCACGGGCATTCAACTCATTACTTCCCTCAAAAGCGTACACAATTTCTTCTGTGAGAATGTACAATATTTTTAAAAACACAGTACTCAGTGTGCTGGAGTCCAGGCTGGCCACATGAAAATTTACAGCGAGGATGGTGAGAAGTTGAAATACCATGAGGTGCTTTACAGCCTTTTCCGCCTGTTATGCTACAATGCAGTGAAAGACAGTTAAGAGAAATGTAATTGAAGCTGAATGCAGTATGCTAGAAAAGGAGGATTTTTTTTTCCTAGCCAAAGAATTATTAGACTAATAATTGTCTTAATACAAAGCATTCACTGCTGTGAGATACTTTGCAATAGTGACAATAGCTGAATGCACAGTTCTTTCTGAGTGTTGATCAGGCTGTTGGAGTTAGAAGAAGAAATGCTAAAGCTAAATGAAACCTAAAGTAAAGTATTTTACTGATCTCTCTTGCCTGTTATGAAGAGCTCCTGATAGGACAGGAGTTTTCCTTTCTGGCTGTTTCAATTTAGTTATTCAAGCACAGTGGGTGTGATTCAGTTGTTCAGAGACTGACTTCTTGCTCTTCTGACATTGTCCAGCTCCTAGCCCTCTGTGACTCTTGTTTTGCTTTCCAGGCAGAATGATGCATATGCTGCTTCAAAATGATGGGTCACACAAAGAGTATCCAAGACTGCTCTCTGGGCAAATGAACACAGTGTCTGAAGTTTCAGTCTGTAGGATGTTTTCCAACTTTTGACAGCAAAACACTTCTGAGCAGAGTTTGCACAAACAACAGTCCCTTAAATCCTAAAGCTGACCAAGCTATGAATTCTTTGGACATTATTAAGGAGACTGAACTTGTGTTATACACTAGCACTGGGTTGATGCTGGTCTTTCTGAAACAGCCGAGATCAATGAAATGGCAATTTTACTCTTCATTTGGGTTATAATTTTGGTTTTAGTTTGTTGGTAACCTAGAACCCTTTTCCCAATTGCGTAGAGAACTGCGCCTTCCCAGCAGTTCCTGCGCCTTCCCCTCCTCCGGCTGAAGCTTGAAATGCTGTCCTCCAGGCCTGCCATGATGGACCACTGTCCGCCAAAGACCATCCCTGCCTGGGGCTGAGCAACACACTGAGGTCCAGGACCTAATCATGACTCAAATGTCAACTCTCTGGCCTTGGCTGGGGCAACTATCTCTACAACAGAGAGATAAAGCTTGCTTTGAGAACAAAGTGTAATGTAATGATTTGATAGACTTTCCCATAACCCATAAAAGTCTTTGAAAGTAAATCTGTCCCAAATAATCGAAACAAGACATAATGCAAAAAGAATACAAAGAAACAGTAGTGATTTTGGGGGTCATTGATACTTCTTTTTGTGAAAGGGCCTTCACTGACTGGGTGTTGAACAGCACTTTACCAATGGTTTCCTTGCCGTGAGTCAGGTAGCCAGTGCAAAGAGCTGGCTTCCTGTTTTGCTTTGAAAGGTTGGCTTTTTGCAATTTGGTTGTTGCTAAACCAACTCTTCTCTTCTGTGAATCTTTACATGACAACTCAGCAGAGCATGATACGCAGTGCTCTCAGGCTTATCAAGAGTATTGTGAAAGTTGTGACTTTTTTAATTTCTTTAAGGCTCCATTTTCCAGAATCTTGTCATTCAATCTCTTTCTTTCTTTACTACAACAGAAAAGCTCACATTAGCTTTAATGTCTGTAGGGGAAAGCTGAAAATTTCGCCAACAGTTTCAAGATCAAGAGCAAACAGATCCCAGGATGTGTTTTATATTTTGACAACAAAATCCTCCTGAGCAGACCCTGGACAAACAACAAATCTGTAATGCTGATTTGACTATTATTCCACGAACAAATTGGGAAAAGCCTTGTGTTTGCACTTGCTCCCTTCAGAGCCCAAAAGAAGAGGATGGAGCGAGAGGTGAGGCTGCCTGAATACAAAGAGACAAGGAAATAAGTTTATGTTGGAAACTGTGGGCACCTCTTGCTGGCTGATATCAGTTAGCTGTTATGTGTATTTGTTGCCCGCCGAGCTGGAGTTGGATGGACAGCTCTGTCTGTCCTTCCTTTATGTTTTTTTTTCTCACAATACTGTGCACTAGTTAGGTGCAAGGTCAAGCCCCTTGTGTTTATAATTTCATTTAGGTTGTCAGGTAGTCAGGAGTTGTGGCAGAGGCTTGTACTGTAAGAATTGCTTTGCAGCAAGATATTCCCCTAAACTTGTCTGGCTTCTGTTTCCCTTCAGTGCAAGAATCAAGATGAGAAAAGGTAACATCAGCTGCATGCTCAGTACTTCCTCTCCAAAACTGCAGCTGCTGGTTTGTCTGCGACCTTGCCCCCTCATAGGCAAGGTCATTTCCTTCCTCAAAAGGCCAACCGTGCTAAGGCCTGCTTGCATGAGACAGGCTTCGGGAGGGAGCTGCGCGCTGCGGCATGCAGCGGTCTGTGAAGTGGGTGTGTTAGGCTCTTCTTGGAAGCTGGAGGAGCCGAGCGTTTCCTACCACGCTGTCAGCATGGCTATACGTGTTTGTCTTGATAAGAACTGACTCATATTTCAATGGGCAATTACGATGTTAAGGCATCAGGATTTCCCCTCTTCCTACTTCTTTTAACAGGTTTTCTATATCTCAAAATTTATGTTTTGTTTTAGGCAAGGCAAGAATTCTTGGGAAAGGTAACAACATCTCTGGCACTTTTTTGTCTCACTGCAAGCCAGCAGCAAAACACCTATGCTCTGGAAGCCAGTCTGAGAGCAGGCAGTAAAGGTTGCTCCGTGGTTCTCGAGAAGGAAAGAGAGACAAAGGCTGGCGAAACAGGGAAGAAAACCAATGCTACCTCTTGGCAAAAATTTAGGCTGTTATTACAGATGTGTGTTGCTGATTGAAGTTTTTGGGAAACTGAGAAAAGGTTATAGATTTATCTGTATCAACATAGGAAATATAGGTTGACGTTTCTTACACAGATTTTTACCCTATGTCAGTCTCCATTTAGTCAGGGTCATGGTCTAGCACGCATTAGAAGGTAACTTCAAGGGATATTTCTGAAAGAGATTTTTTTTTTAATTTATTGTTGTGTTTTGTTTTTTAAGAATAGGTGCTTATTATTCCAAAAACCTTTGAACTGATGAATAAATGCATTCAGTTTGGATGATCATAACCTTCCTGTGAAAACCACGGAGCTTACATAGAGAAAAATAAGAGTTAAATGTGGAAGTGATTAGTATAAGGCCATAAGAGCACTCATGTCTTCAGGAAACCATGTGGCCATTTGCATTTACATCCCCTCTAACACATTCATTGTTGAAGCCTAGAATCTGTCAACAGCATAAATCAATCCCCTGCACATATCACTAAGTTCAAGTTTATTATACCATCAAGGTGGAGCTCAGCTATCCCTGCTGTCATGCTGCTTTAAATAAGCAAATAGATGAAGTTAATTTAAATAACATCTGGTTTTGGAGAGGACTGCACTCTGTGCTCGCTTATATTGCAAAGAATTTGTGTTGGATGGGATTGGAAATAACATATCTGAGTGGGGAATTTTTTAAGTCAGGCAGAACTGAAGGAGAGTGAAAACTGATACTGAGTTTTTATATAATGCATCAAAGCCTTGGCATGATTATTGGCTTTATGAGTGTGTAACTCTATCTCCTAATGTGAATTCGTTTCACCGCATGACAGAACAGCAAGTATTTTGCTGCAGAGCTAGGCATTATCTTTTGGGCCCTGATGCAACGAGCCCAAACTGGTATGACAGACCTAATCCTAACTGGTGGTTTTGCTTATTCTTATTTGCCTATAAGACAGAATGGGCCAGGTATTCATCTTGTGGTGAGATTATATGAAAAGAATTACACAATTCAGGTAAGGGTAGGGGTAAAACTAGTGAAATTTTGTTAAGATAATTTCACTATAGTTCATACTTCCCTCTATGCGTGCTAGAAACTTCTGTAATTCTTTCCCACATCTCATTAGGGTTCTCCTAAAATGTCAGGTGAATGTGAATGTTTGACCTACAAGTTGCTGCACTTCTGAACTCAGGAATAGTTTTGATTTTTTCCAATTTCTGTGGATCAATGTCCCAACATTCCAAACTTTCCATCCCTTTTCAGACACACCATTGAACAACAGAACTAAGGAAAAGGAAATGATAAATTGTATTATTCTGTTTTATCAATTCAAGAGTAACTTACAGGGCAGACCTGCTTTCAAATGATCCAGATTAAAACTTGTGATTACAGTTAAGCATAGTTCTCTTTCTTTTTCCCTTGTTGTTACATTTAAAATACCTTGAATCACCTTCTTCCCATTGTTATTGGGCTACAATGAGTAATTCTGTCCCTCTTGGCTGCTTATGTGTCTCAGATGCTCACTATAGTCTGATGGAAGAACCTCAGTAGAGTTAACTATGTACACTGAAGGGTTGAGAATGAATCCATAGCTCCGTGACCAGGACATTCACCTGGGAGACCTCAGTCCCTGCCCATCCTTCAATTTGTATCTAAAACTTGTCTACAAACAAAAAAATATTGAGCAAAGACTTTAATAGTGGTTCACCGCTGACTGATACAGACAGGGAGAACATACAAAAGGGAGAAGCATTTCTCTCTTCAATGGGAGATCTAAGTTTGATGTTCTGTTCTGAAAGAGTGGGTGGAAGAGGGGTTTTAGTTGAGATCTCCCACAGCTGATCATGACTGATCCCTGTAGTCATTCAAGAGCTGATAGCTGGAGAGGGAGGAGTTATATTGTGTTCATTGTCTATTCTCAGAACACGCATAGCAAGGAAATGGGCATAATTGTCCTGGTGGGAAATCCCCAAAGCATTTGGATGTGTAACAGGGCTTCAACAAGCTAAGGACTCAGGCCTTATGTACTTCTTCTGTTGGATATTACAGCCACAAATTGGTGCTAAGAGAATATGGGTATTTGTAGAGTTTGAGAAGCAAGAGAATCAGCAAAATGGGACTTTGGCACCTGAACTCAGCGCCACATATCTGAGTGTTCTTAACCGACACGCCCCATGGTGACTAGTGTAGCTATTCTGTGGCAATGACACACTCCTCACCATCAGCAAAACCAGGTGTGCCACGCTCAGTGTGCAGTGCCCGATCACTTCACCAAACTCTGTAATAGGAAAAGCTCATCATGAGCACTGATAAAAGGTATAATGACAGGCTGGGGGGTAGCTGAGCGGATGGATGCACAATGATGCAAGCTTCATTTTTGTTTTCATTGCAGATGTTTAGCTCTGGCCTCTGTCAGGAGTAACTGAAAGTTATAGCTTTTGGCATGTGTGGATTTGCCGCCGCAGACATCTGCGCTCACCAGAGCTCCCCATCAGGAATAGCATTAATTAGCACTTTGGCAGCCCCAGAGAGGATGCCAGAGCTGAGCGAGCAGTCAGAGGCACAGCAGCTCGGCACTGTGGGGCTATTCCACGCCTTATGTGGGGTGAAACTTTGCTGGGAGGCAGAGCTGATAAATGAGGGCACACGCTGGGCCGACTGGCTCGGCTGACTTTCAGCCCGGAGCTGCTTGTGTTTGGTGTGGGACGTGGGACGGGCTCTAGCTGCACCTATGCATGCACACAGGGGAGCGACAGTCCATCGGCGACTGCCTGCCTATGTCATTAAACACTTGCTAACGTAGTGTGTTTTCTTAAATTAGTACCAAAAATTAAAATGAGACAATGACTGATTGAAAAAGGATTTTTTTGGTCCCTAATGGGCTGTATGGATGAAAATCTCCTGCATAATTTATCAACTGGCTAATGACTGAATGTAGCTTTTATAATGCTGACGAAATGGTGCTAAATTCATCCCTGATATACTCCATGGAATTGCACCAGGGAGCAATTTGTCCCAGTCAATCTACTTCAGACATTTTTAACTGTTTCCATATCAAAGGGAGAGTGAGTAGGTAGCAGCTATAGATAGAGGCTGAAGGGCCCTTCAGACTGTTTAAAATAAGAGCGGGTTTTTTTGTTGTTGTTTTGTTCATTTGTGATGTTGGATTTGCCACTGATATCATAAAACCTAAAGCAGCCACTCATTTAGAAAATATTGCATGTAGTCCTTTACTCCACATAAACTGCAGTCAGAGGGAATAAATAACCAACAAATCAAAAAAAAAAAATATTACATGTGGTGTTGAAGTATAGCTCTTTCCTGTCGAATTAACTTTATCTTCTAAAAATAATTATTTATTGTCATTTCCCTTTCAAGCACAGGGAATGTAACTTGTCATCTATCAGAAATTATTCATTAAAAGGAATTATTTTGTTGATTATAAACTTGCCAGAAAAAATACTAACCTTTAGTGATATAATACAAGAAAATGAAGTAAGAAGCCAAATCTCTTCTTGATTCTTATCACCTCAAGATCCTGGTCCAAACCTTGTGATATCTTTTTTTTTTTTTTTTTGGATGAAGAAAAAATGTATTTGAAGAAAATAAGGGACCTAAAGAAAAAAGAACTGAGTCAATTCTCCTGTTGCTTTTTACCAATATAAGAATATAAGCTAGGCAGGATTTAGGGAGGAAGGTGTGGATTTGACTGGACAAGAAAAATGGCAACTGCAAAGAGAGGTGGCTTAGCCTAGCTGGGGAACAGTGAGGAGTCTAATGACTGGATTTTGCTGTAATAGGTATTGACTGCACAATAATTTCAAATTTAAAATTGATTTCCTGATAGTTTGTTCTTAATAAATACAAAAGTCACAGAATGGGGAAAAATGAAAGAGAGAGGCCAAACTTAATCTTCTGAGCAATTAGGATGTTTCCATCACTATTGTGTCATGTCGCTTGTGTCTTGAAGTGTTGCTGTATATCAAAAACAAATTCTGGAAATGAGTGCTTTGGAAGGTGATGGATGTTTCTGCTGCAAACTTTCATTGCCACAGCATGTCTGCCTAGTTATCAGCGTGTGCTAAAAATAAAGGCCAAATTTAACATTATACTAAAATAGCGCGTTTTCCGAGTTCCTCGTGAACAGAGCAAAACCACTGTCGTTACAGAGTTTTGCAAGCACTTTGGAACTGGCATTTATGGGCTTAGAAATGGCGCTAAGCACATAAATTCAGTGTGAAACAGACAGCAGGTCTGGCTCACCAAGCAGTTGTTTTACAAAAGCTCCAAATCCTCTGAGTTTACAAGGATAGTAAATTCCTAGAACATACTAGTTACTAAGCCGAAGAATTAGACATTTACAACTTTCGTTTCCCCACGGATGTTCTCCCACGAACATAAATCTCAGTGTGCGTCATGGTTGCTTTCCTCACAGAAACCTTTCCTCACGTAGACGTATCTGCAAATATAAAGCAACAGCAGACGCTTCGCAGCTTTAGGCATTCCTATCTTGTACCACGTTAAAATGCCACAAGTGTGATTCAGTTGGAGACGCCTCGTTGACTTGCGCTACCCCCGTGCCTTCCACTGCCTCTCCTTTTGCTTTCAGGGGAAGAAAAAATGGGTTTCAGCTCTTCGTTTGAATTTGCGGTTCAGGTTTTATGCACGCCCTGAGCGACCAACTTCACTGCCCCCCCTCCCCTTCATGGCTTTCTTATTTGTTTCTGAATTAAGGTCTTGCTCCCGGCAAGAAACAGGCGCCCGCTCAGTGCCCACGGCCGTTGAGTTAACTTCTTTGCTCGAGGAGGAAGGCGCTGAGCC
>NW_010521803.1:0-2440 GCF_000687285.1 Phaethon lepturus
GCTGGTGGGGGCTGCACCAAACTTGCAGGAGCTTTTTCCCGTGGAAGTTTGCGTTGGATTTCCTAGTACAAGTGCCGCAGCGGGGTTTTCTTGTTGTCACATGTTTTAACGTCAGTGCAGAAATGTTAATCTTTCTGGTACTGTACAGAGTCGTTGCTCTAGCGCCAAAATTAAAAGCAAAGATTTACAATGCTGCATTAGACGTCTCTATGGATCAACGTGCACCTCCATCTCATGCTTTCATAAAAGGTTCACCTTGTAATCTGTAGTTTGTCATTTTGTAATGTTCGTGTAGATTCTGTTAAGGCTTTTGGGGTGTTTTATTACAAGATCTCTGTTTATATTTTTCTAGTGCTACTGTTGCTTTTTTATATTGTTTTGTGTATTAAACATATGCTGTTGCTATAAACTGCTACTGCATTTATTTTTTGCTGTTTAAATACTGATGACATTCTTGGAGTCTTTGGGATAACCAGATACTCTGTATCACAGTTGGAATATCCACTCTGCATATAAGCTGTAGAGACATTCTTATTGTTTGACAGCTGAAAGCTTGAATGCTTCTGGACCTGCAGGAAAAAGCACTGTCAGTCAACTCAATAATCAATAAAGTACTTGGCTTAAAAAAAATGTTGCTTGCATCACACTGTTAATGTTGCCAAGAACAGGTTTTAAAGGGGATGACAAGAAAGTTGAATTTGTTCTCTCGTTCATGTTCCAATAATTCAGCCTTAGGGAACAATTTTTTTAAAATTAATTATTGTACATTTTAAAAAATTGCTGTGGCTGAAATTTTCATGGCAGAACTATGGATGTAAATGCCCATTGGCAACCTGATTTGGTTCTCATGTGCCTTCTGGCAAACAGATAAAGCAGGATGAGAATGGACTTAAAATTAAAACAGCTGAAAAGGAGGGAATAGAAGAGCAGGAAAGAAGAGGAAGCATCGGGAAAGTGTAAGGGGGGGAAAATGTTCCACTGAAAAGTTATGTCTGTAGGCGTTGTGCATGTCTTACAAGGATCAAAAAGGCATCACAGGTAGCGCAGTTGAGATCATTAAACTGGAAGTGAGCAAGGTGTAAAGTCTGGACTATCTTGTCTGATCTCTGTGGTGCTAGTCCCTGGTTCCTCCTGAAAGGTGTAAGTGTAGTAGTGGCAAGAAGAGATCAGTTGTAGTTTTGAATAGGCACGGCCATTCTAGAAAATCTGAAGAATTGTTTAAATTGAGAGTTTACTGATAAGCCATATGGTTGTTTGCACTAGTTATTATCGTTAAAAACCCCCAGCCTTTCTTTTTATTGTTTCATTTATTACAAACATAAGCGTAGACTGAAGGAATGTTAGCCTTCCAGCCAGAATACCATTGCATTTCTTGGTTTTGTGAAATGAGAAGAAATCCTGAAAATAGCGGAATGGTATCTAAAGTGAATTTTGTTCAAGTTAATACTGAGAATGAAAACCAGAGTTCACAGGGGCAAGAATAGCATGTATGAACTTTGCCAGAACCGTTGGGTAACTTAAGAAGTTGTTCTAGGGACACGATGGGTGTTTATTCTCAGTGTTTGTTGAATTTTTTTTTTTTTTTAATTCATTTGTTGGCATCTAACAGCAGGGTCAAGGGCAGCTTTAGTGGGTTTTATTGTGAAACAGATGTCAATAAGCTGGATTTCTCTAATGTTATCAAGAGGACATGAGCTAGCAACTCACTGACCTGGAAACAAACTTGAACTTTGGGACTCCATAATTGCTTGTGGTGCTAGTAGGTGGAACCAAGAGTTAATTCCCCTCTAGATCACCCACCAAAATAAACCAGCCTCTGTAAACTTTAATGTTTAAACAGTTTAGACACTATTGAAAGTTTCTAATTTTCTTTGATTAGTGTTTTCACTTACATAATATTTTAAAATGCAGTCCTTGGCTTGGTCTGCTTTTTGCAGATCTCAGTGTTTTGGGTTCTTTTCTTCTGATTCTCTGAATTTTATACGTCACTCAATATATTGGTATTCGGTCTGTAGAGTCCAGACTGTTTCTCACTAACTTGCAGTTTTTATTTTAGGTACGTATTTTAAAAAATAAATCTAAAGCCAATTAGAAGCTTGCCCATTAAGTTCTATTTGTATTCATTCCAGCTGTTTGCTTCGTTTTCCCTTCTTTTGCCATGTAGAGCCACGATTATAGGGAAGTATTATCTTGCATAAGGGATCAGGTTGAAAATTCTTTGAAAAAAAAATCTCTTCAAAATTTCACTACATTCTTTAATGGTGACTAGTTCTGATGTTGAAGCACTTGAGCCTTCTTTAGTAATATTGGCATGTGTTAATCTTATTTCAATGATTACTGGTCAGAAAAGGTGTTTAACATCAGAGTGAAGCTTAATTCTTTCATTACTATTGGGATTTTATTATTATCATATATTTTATTATTATTATATAGAATAATA
>NW_010521804.1:0-585 GCF_000687285.1 Phaethon lepturus
GGCTATAAAAGGCCGCAGCCGGCGGGGGCCGCTCTCAAAGCGTTGAGCGCAGCGAGCGGCGAGGAGCGGGCGTAGCGCGGAGCAGCACTGCCTCTAGCCTGCTACTTTTGCGAACAAAGGGTTCACTTGCCCTTTTTTGACTAAAATTAGCCTTTCCGGGTTGTTTTTTTTTTCCTCTCCCGGGGAGGAGGGGAAAAAAAATAAAAACAAACCAACCGCAGTTCTTGCCCTGTGCAAGTTCTTGCCCTTTGCTCTTGCCCCAAGCTCGCCTCAGCCATGGTGATGTTCAAGAAGGTGAAGACCTTCACAATGGCCTTCAGCGAGCCCGAGAAGGTCTACTGCAGTGGGGAGAAGGTGGCCGGGCGCGTGCTGGTGGAGGTGGCTGAGGTGACGCGCGTCAGCGCCGTCAAGGTGCTGGCCTGCGGGGTGGCCAAAGTCAACTGGGCCAAGGGCCCCCAGCAGTGCAGGCAGGAGATGGAGTACCTGCGCTTTGAGGACGTCCTCACCCTGGAGGAACAGCCCATTGGTGAGCCCCTGGGGCTGGGAGAAGGGAGTTGGGGCGGCGACAAAAAGGCAGTGGGGAGG
>NW_010521804.1:738-1336 GCF_000687285.1 Phaethon lepturus
GATGGCCGGTCTCGGACGGGGCTGGAGTGAGTCTCTAGTTGCGTCCCTTCGGGTACGCATCGACTGGGCTGGTTCTGTGGCGAGGGGTGGTGGTGTTCGGCTGGCGGTGGCACGAAGGTGGGATTGGATGGTGGAGGAACGAGCAATGTCCTGAGCAGGCAGAGGATAGCAGGGCTTGGCTAAGTCAGGTTCAAAGTTGGAAAGCCGGGGGCTAAAAGAACAGCCGGCAGAAGCGGTCGGGTGTCAGTGTGGCTGGCGGAACAGGCAGCGACGGCGTATGGCCACGGGGAGCAAGCGCTGGAGTTGGGCTTGGCCGGCTGTCCCAGCGCTGGTCGGGGAGCGGGGCACGGAGGGCTCCCGTCAGCCGGCCGCCTTGTTGGGCCGGCTCCGGGCAGGGTGAGAGAGGGACCCGGCAGAGATAAACAGGGGTGACGTGAAGCCATGGAGATAACGGGGGAGAGGAGTGGGTGCGGGTGGCTCCCGGGACACGGAGGGTGGGGTGTGGCGAGGTAACCGGGACTGACACACGTTGGGACGGGCTGTCCCAGCCACGGGTGGGGATGCAGAAAGGAGGAGCAGGGTGAGCCCAGCGGCGCCG
>NW_010521804.1:1454-2584 GCF_000687285.1 Phaethon lepturus
TGCAGCTGATGTTTCCCTTCCCCTTTTCTCCTGACAGACGGGGACGGCTCTGTAATCCTGAGACCCGGCAACAAGTACGAGTACAAATTCGGATTCGAGCTTCCCCAGGGGTGAGTGCCGGACGAAACGCTGCCTGCTCAGTGAAACTAAATCGCTAATTGGATTGTGTCTAATGAGCGTCTCTGTCCACAGGCCCCTGGGTACCACCTTCAAGGGAAAGTATGGCTGTGTGGATTACTGGGTGAAGGCCTTCCTGGAGCGCCCGTCCTTCCCCACTCAGGAGATAAAGCGGCGCTTCGAGGTGATGGACCCCGTGGACGTGAACACCCCGGAGCTGCTGGTGAGCGCCACTGCCCTCGGAGAGGCTGGGGGGTCGGCGGGCACTGGCGAAGCCCTTGGGCAGGGTCAGTCTGACCTCTGGCCCTAAGACTCCTCACTAATAGGCTTTATCACTGAGCGGGGATTAAATACCGAGTCCTTAAGAACTCCTAGTTCGTTGTGGAAACGGAGAGGGATGCAGCGAGGGCGCTTGCGTTGCGGGAGGGGAGGGAGGAAGGAAGGAAGGGGGAGCAGGAGGGGAGCTTCCCCGGCTAACAGCCCTGCTATCCCCGCAGTCCCCGGTCGCTGCCAAGAAGGAGAAGAAGGTGTCCTGCATGTTCATTCCCGACGGGCGGGTGTCAGTCAGCGCCCGCATCGACAGGAAGGGCTTTTGTGAAGGTGAGCGCCTGCCCTCGCTCCCGGAGGAGGCGAGGAGGAGGAGGGGGCTGTGGGACAGACGCCCAAGCCCTCGCAGATGTCTGACGGCCCGAACCTTCCCTCCCCAGGTGACGAGATCTGCATCAACGCCGACTTTGAGAACACTTGCTCCCGCATCGTGGTGCCCAAAGCGGCCATCATCGCCAAGCACACCTACCTGGCCAACGGCCAGACCAAGGTCTTCACCCAGAAGCTCTCCTGCGTCCGGGGCAACCACATCATCTCGGGCACCTCCGAGTCCTGGCGGGGCAAAACCATCCGCGTCAAGAAGCTCAAACCGTCCATCCTGGGCTGCAACATCCTGCGCGTGGAGTATTTCCTGCAGGTGAGCGGGTGGGAGCGCCGCTAACGCCGCCTCGCTTCGTTAGCGGGTG
>NW_010521805.1:0-220 GCF_000687285.1 Phaethon lepturus
AAACAACGGTCCCCTCCCCCGCGTGGGGCCGAGCCGCGCTGGCCGATGCCACCCTTCTGCAGGTGACGCAGGACTCGGTGACCCAGGACAGGTCATTTTGGCCCCCCGATGCCGGCGATGTCTCTGTGGCCGGTGCGGCACGTGGCACAGCGGGGTCCCGGCCGCCCTCGCTGCCCTGCACAGCCCGGGGGCTTTGGGGATACGAGTTCTGAGGCTTTGG
>NW_010521806.1:0-1556 GCF_000687285.1 Phaethon lepturus
GACTGGGCTGCGGGGAGCCGCCCCGCCGCCGGCCGAGGAGCGCCCGGGGCGGGCAGCCCGGTCCGGGATGTTTTCTAAGAAAGCGCTTGTATCTTCGTTTCTATTTGATTGTATGAAACTCTCTGCTTAAAAGACCAAAAAAAAAAAAAAAAATCTTTTCTATTCGTTAGAAGAAATAAGCTGTTTTAGATGCATTGAGCTGCTGGACTTTATATTTATTTTTGCATTTAAACTGTTGACTGCATTAATTTAATATGTTTCTACCTGAATGTCTGTTATTATTTCCATAAAAGAGTAATAAAATCTGATATATTTGCACAGTACCTATCGGACTGTCCTTATTTCAGGGCTCTAACTGTCCTCTTTCGGCTCCCTTCACCCCTCTGAGGGCTAAAGGGATTGAAAGGCTGTCGGTGGCTAGTGCCGAAGCAGTAGTGCTTTCCTTGGGGATGCTGCTCAGAGAGGTTTTGCAGTCTGTGCTGTCAGGTACAAGCTGTTAGACTGATTTTAGACAACTTTACTTGCTTCTTTGAGATCTCCGTGTTAACCTGAATTGACGTTTAAGGATTGTTTATAACCAGTTGCGTCCGAGAACCTTAATGCAGACTGGGCAAGCCTTGTGCATTCACAAAAGCACGTATGTACTGTCTGTTCTCATCTGAGTTGTTTCTGTCTCTTCTCCCCATCCCCTTCTGATCTGTAAATTGTTTAGTGCTGCAGACATGTTTGGTAATTGGATATAATGCAGTTTTATTTACTAGAGCAAGCAGTACTATGTGGATGTGCTCTTGTAGGAGTTGAAAAGCAAGGGTGTTTTGGTGTGGTATAGGAGTGAAGTTACGTGGGGCTTCTCTGTGTGTGTGTGCCAGTGCGTGTAAGATTTTTGTAGGATTTTTCTCTGTCTACGGTGTGTGTGCTGAGGAGCATCCGAAGCTCTGTACAGAATGAAAATCACATTTCTGGACCAGGAATCTCCTCCCCGTATTTTCTACATTCTCTTGAAATACTCCTGTGCTAATGCTGTAATCCCATGGGAGCATCATCTTCCCAGGCAAGCCTCTGGCAGTTGAAACTTCCCAGTTACTAGGTATGGGCCGATAGTGAGCCTCTAACTAACATTTCTGTGGTAAGATTTTCTGGGGAGTTAGAGCTTTTCTTGTGTCCTGGCTTGCGGTGCAGTCGCACTGATAAATGGGGATAAAGAGCATGCTGTGAGCTTGTCGGGGAGGTAAGGGCTGGGGCAGAGGAAAGAGGTGAATGTGCAGATGGAGAACAGGGTGCGTGGGTAGGGCTGGCAGCCATGGACTTGGACCCTCTGGGTGCTGAACTACAGCAGATGACCTGCCTGAGGAGCCCGGAGGTGGCTCCTGGCGCTGGGCACAACTGAAGCTTGTCTCTCTAGCTTAAAGCTGAGGAAAACTGGGGGGGAGGCTAGTTTTTGTATAGGCCCTTTGCCAACTTCCATAAGTACAGGAAGAGTTTTTAAGAAATCCCTTGCAGTAGGAGAGCCAGCTGACCTCCAGCACCAGGGGAGAGTCGTGCATGCAGTTCAGCAG
>NW_010521806.1:1587-9379 GCF_000687285.1 Phaethon lepturus
AGCAGGTAAGGAAACAGGTCTGGGCTCTGACCCGACCTCCTTGTAAAAAAAGCATTTAAATCACACCCCCGTCCCCCCGCATGCAGTCTGTGAAACAGTTTGTCTCCCTTTGCCTAGCTGCTTTCTGTGTAGACACAGTATGTACATACACAACATCTACGTACAAAGCAAAGCGACTTGACCTCCAGAACATCTTTCAGCCAGGCAAGGCAGACTCGGTAAGAAATAATCAGTTACCAGCAGCTGGGCTAATTTTCCTCAACAAATTCCTAATGCTGTTACAATTCTGGGAGTTTTGGGTTTGTGAAAGGTTTGAAACATCTATGGGGAAGTTCATAGCTGTGTGCCTAAATGTTGCATAATGTGCACAGCGGGCTAATGAACTCCGTAAGATTTCCAGAGGCTGTGTAGCATCCTCCCCACACTTCAGGTTCCGGACTACTTTTCAGTCTTGCTTTGCTTTCAGCTCTGGCACCAATCCCTGTGACGATACACAAAGTATGTGGTAGCTTCAGGAGTCTGTGAGTGCACGATCCTCTTCCCCGCTCATCGTTTCTGTTTAGCGGCTGGGATTAATAGCAAGCCATTTACCGTCGCCCTTCCCCTCCCTGCTGCAGCGTGCGGCTGGGCTGCCACCACGCAGGAGGCACGGGAGGCTGCGCCAGCCAGCAGCACAGCATCGGCTGGGCCCCTACCTTCCCGGAAAGGGCAAAATAGCCACGTTCCCTTTTCTGTTTCAAGGCTCAAATGTGGATGTTAACACAGAGGACAAAGAGGGTTTGAGAACCTGTTGTAGCTTAATATTTGAGAAAAAGCCGTATTCCAGGGGTTAGGCTCAATAAATAAGTTTCTTTTCAACTGATCTTTGTTAACATTTTTCTGCTTCATCTCAAAGGAAGTAACATGGGAGATGACAGTGCTAAAGATAGGCTAGCATCTATCTTCCAGAGAGTTACGATCAAGGCAAAAGGGTGAAAAGCCAGGGTGGTTTAGATCTGTCCTGGAGAGACCCTCCTGAATGAGAAATATACCTCCCCTCCAGTCTTCCTCTGCTGCTAATTTTGAGGGTTTCTCTTGCCATGTTTTTTTAGCATGGATATCTGTCCTGCAGGAAGACCTATTAAATTCACCATACTGAGGGTAATGACTAGATCAGAGGGTTTTGAGTTTGTCACCCACTACCCAGGCTTGAGATGTGGGTTGTACATTTCCCTTCAGCAATTCACAGCTTAAAAGCCTCCAGCAGATGCCACTTACGGTGATGCTTAGGACGGCAGTGAGTAGGCACGAGCATCCTATATCTGCACAGGAAGGAGCTGGAAGCCAAAGGGTTGCTGAGCAGCAGGATGGGTCTCAGGGTGGAGGGGAGACTGAACACCCCAGGGGTGCCTTCAGCCCTATTTCTCCAAATCACAGGAAATCACACAGTAGAATTTGTCTTTAATTCAACCTGCGTTTTATTCTTGTATCGTTTCATTTGTAAATCATCCTGTCCTCTGCGGTGAGAGGAGCTCCTGGTGGGGTGAGTAAAAGCTCAAACTCAAAATCAATTCTTTTATCCTCTTCCTGTTTTGTGTCCAGTCCCCTTCGAGTGTGTCAGCATTTTCCCCATGTGCTCCTGGTGAAATGCTGCATTAATGTAAAGCTACTTGTGCTGGTATGGTGGATCTGTACCTCCATGCCTTACACTGGCCTGGCAGGCATAGAGGGGGTCTGAATGGTGCAATATCGTCGCTTTCCTGGCACCAGGAAAAAAAAAACCCTCTCTGTGCATCTTATGGACAAGATTTTCCTGCTTTTTTTCTAAAACTTTTTATTTAAATTTGTCTCAGTAAGTTCATGGGGGATTTCTGGTTGCAATTTAGTGTCCACCCCAATCTCGTCTCCTAGCTGTGGGTGCACCATTTCTGCTGTTGAATGACTTCTCTCATCTCTGGGACTCACTGGGGTCACTTCAGAGTGGAGCTGCTGTCGGGAACGAATATGAGAAGGTGCTTGTAATTCCTGCAGGTTTCCGTGCTGGGATCCCGAGAACGAGTCTGCTTTAGGAGCTGGTTAATGATGACGTGTCTCCTGACCCTTGCCAGCACTGTGGGTCTGATCCCGCAGGAGCGCGGTGGGCAGACTTGCGGGACACGCTACCCTGGGTGAGAAACACCACGCGACCGTTGTTATCTAACCTCCAAAGTAACGGCGGAGCCATGGGACAAACCACAAACCAAAGCATCTCTTTAATTGTCGGGCTGACAGCTAACGAATTGCTGTGTAACAGGGGCTGGCGGGCGAGCTCTAGCAGATCTGGTTGCTGTGGTTTTTCAAACGCTGGCAGTGCCAGCGGTTTGCTGGCTGCCCTCTGAGGGCTTGTAGCTCCCTGGCAGCATTAGCAGAGCACAGTGCGTGCGTGGACCTTGGCCTCCATGGCCCCCGGTCTTAGGTGCGGGCTTTTGAAGCCACCACCAGATAGATCAGCACGGTTCTCCAGGCTGCGCCTAGCCTTGTTTGAACCTCAGCTCCCGTGGTGTGGTGCAGCGAGAGCCGTCTTTTGTGCATGTGCAAGATGCACACGGGGCTTGCATTTCTGAGAGGGGGAAAAAAAACCCTCGAGGAGGTGCAGATAGCCTGAAATCCCTGGGCAGAGCTCAGGCTGCCTGTGCAGTGATACACCGGTGCCCTGGATTTGCCGTTTAGCCTCTCGCAGCCATCTTAAATAGAGCGTGCAGGCTGTGGGCAGTGCTTCAGCAAGCCTGGCGCCTAAATTTAGGGGTATTTTTTAAGCTGTAAAGATACAAGATTTCATCCTGAGCAGAAAATAATCAGGTGTCCAGCAGTAACACACATAAGGGGAGCTCACCTCCTGAAATAGGAGACCATTGCAGAGTACAGGGAGGTTGCCAGCTCGACCCTGCAGGCTTTATCAAGTAGTACATGGTCTTTCACTTCCACTTGAGCAGCTGCCTGAAGTCAGGTGGCTGAACTTGAGGGAATTGTCGGGACATGGTCTAGTGGGCATGGTGGTGTTGGGTTAATGGTTGGACTTGATGATCTTGAAGGCCTTTTCCAACCTTAATGATTCAGTGTGGTTCTGTGTGAATTAATTAATTGTGGGAATGAATTAATTCCCAAGCAGCATCTCATGACATGCGCGTGTGTGTCCCCGTGCCTGGTCTGTCTAGTCTAGAGTGAATGCTGTGAACACAGCAGCCCAGCTCTTGACTGTAGAGCAAAGCACCTCCAGATATTTAATTGTCAGTGCAATTAGTGGAACTGGTACCAGGGGAGAAGGAAATACATCCCGCATAACCAGTAACTGCGATGTCAGAGTCGTGTAACCGTTTCTGGTGCCAGAGCATCAGCTTTCAGGCTATTAAACGTGTGAACTTGGTAATTATGCACTTCTGACTACTGTGTTAGCAAATGTCATGGTATGTTATAAATAGCGTGAATCAGATCCTGATTTTGGCTGCACAGGTGTCCGACTGGCTTTGGTCCAGCTGTACTCTGGAGCTGATCTGGATTTGCCCCTTGAGAATTCATGCTATTTGCTGAGCATGTTTCTGGACTGACTTGTAAGGTCCGAGCCCTTGCTCCCCGGCTCCGTCACGCCCAGGATACTCCGAGGCTTCACACAACCTTACACAAGTTTATCCAGCATCGTGCCTTGGGAGAAGTGTGGATGATGCGTGCCCGCCTGGCTGGGACATCTGTTCCCAGCTCCCAGACGGAGCAGGAGCTGGCAGCAGCGGTGGGGAGAGGCTGGGGGAGCTGGAGCAAGGGAGGAGGGGGCTTTCCCTCAGCTCCCCCCTGAATCCATACTGATACGAGACTGCAGAAGACTTTCTTTGAAACCAAACCGAGGTTCACCTGGGTCCAATTTCAAACAAAACAAAATCTACCACGATAATTTACAACTCTGTCTTGAACAGGGATTCTTTGTTTGGAAATATTCACATTGAAGAGGCTGAAGTTATTTATTAGGAACTGGTGAAAGGGAAGTTTTCTTCCTTGGCTTGATTTAAAACCCTCTTGTTGTGGAAGGTTTTTCTTTTTTTTTCTTCCCTGTGAAGAAAATGACCTTTCTTGGGCAGGAGGGAAGGGGACTGGCGAGAAGGGAGAGAGGGAGGGAGAGAACACAGCTTGCTTGTGAAATGGCTCTTGGCTAATACACAACCATGTGAGGGATGTTTATGTGCTTGTTACTGGTAACCTCGGGTTCTGGCAAGTCAGTGTTTTCCCTTTGAGAAGTATTTGGAGGTCCTGACCGTGATCGTTAAAGACCCATTTTGGTCTCTTTTTCACAACAACCTCTAATGTCTGAGGCAGCCTGTGCTCTGCTGACTTGAATCTTTCAGGGGAAATTCAGCGAGGTAACATGTTTTTTCCACCATTCCTTATGTAAAAGCAAACAGAAGGAAAGCAGCATAGGCAATATAGGTTATCACTTGTGCTTACTGTTAAACATTTGCTGTTAAGCTGGGTTGGATGGATTTCAGTGGTGTGTGGCTGGCATTTCTGGTCTGGGACTGCATGCAGGGGGGTTTCACGGAGGCGTGGATGCGGTATCATGGGGACCTCCGCGGCTCCGAGGTACGCTGTGCTTTGGAGGTAGGCTGGATGGTTGGATTTTGAAGGGGTGGGAAGATGCAGAAGCGCCAAAACCTGAAAGGACAGAGCTCTGTCACTTTGCAGAGAGGCAGCTAAAGCAGAGTTGTCTGGGAATGGAGCTGCTGGAGCAGAACCAAATGGAGTGGGGAGAGGCAGGAAGGAAAGAATGAATACCCATACCCAACCTCAGAGCAAAATTGGATGTGGCCCACCTGCCTAAGGCGGCAAACAATAGACCCTGTTTTTAATCAACTTCCATTAGTAGCACCCCTGAGTTTACGCACCCTTGGGATCCAGGGAAATGAACTGCTGCCTTCTTTTTCTCGTTCCGAAGCTTATAGACATTTTTATGTGACATTTTGGTTTGTTTCCCAAAATAAATGTGAGGGTTATCAACCAACTCCTCCTTTCCCAGCAAATCAACCCAAAATAACCAATCCACTAGCTTTAGGAGTTTAGTTGTTAATTTTATGACTGTGTTTATGTGTGTGTTTACTCCTGGATAAAGTGTCCCTATGTGTTTTTACCTTACAGATGAAGCAAGCAAGCAGGCAGAGCAGGGGAGGTGGCAGGGTTGCTGAGATTTCTGCTTAGCTTTAGATGCAAACGTGCTCCAGGGCTCAGAGCAGGGGCACTGGTGCTTGGGTCTCCTGGGGTTTACTGCTTGTTTGGGGACAGAAAATGGTCTCGTGCTCGCAGGGAGAGATGGAGAGTTAGGGGAGAGAGTGGTGTTCTCGATATCTCCTGCTGGTGCACTGAGCAAGCTGCTTCTCTCTCTGGACCTCAGTTTCCCTGTAGGAGAGCTGGGAGTTGATGAGACTTGGTTTGTTAATCCCTGCAGATGGAGGTCTGTTGCTTTGCAGCCACGGGAGATGCGTCTGGTTGGTGAATGGAGAGGAGCTGGATTTATTCAGGGGACAAACTCCCAGTGATGTGATGTCGTGGTTTATAAAGCTCACGGCTGCGTGATGAGATCACCTGTGCCAAAGAAGGAGGCTTTGCTTTGCTGGTGAGGCCCATGCAGAACCCAAGCCCCTCCGGTCCAGACTCCCCGTGTTACCTGTTGGAGCCCCTGGCTGGCCAGAGGCACCTGCCCTTTGGGGACACACATGTTCTCTGCTGCTCCGCAGATACTTTTGGGAACTGGGGAGAAAAACGTGTCCTGCCACTCGCTGGTGAACTGGGCTAGGGTTTCAGGCTTAGAAAGCTGATGAATAGTATTTGTTCATTACCAGGCTTGCATGTGGCTTTCTCATCCCCTTGCTCGGGGACCTGAGCCTGGTGGCTCTCCTCCCTCTGCTATGCAGGGGTTTTCTATGCTATCCATGGTGTTTCTACATTAGGAAAGGGCTTGTTTTGTCAGCGTGAATGTGAGTCTGGATCGAGGAGGAAGGAGGGCTTCATGTGCGCATCCGAGTGAAGAGGACGGCATCGTGTCTGAGCCGAAATGTGGTCCCTTCAGGAGCTTAGGGGAAAGGAGCTGACCACTAAGACATCGAAGTACGTGATGGCTGAGTAGGGCAACCAGGAGAGGAGCAAGGCTTTATGTGAAAGAAAACCTGAGCTGAACAGCACAGCTGAGTAAACAGTGCCAGCAAGTGCTGTAGAGTCCTTGCAGATGGAGATGTCATGGCTCCACAGGATCAGTATATGGCTAGGGTGGCCATACGGAGCACGCAGGGGGGATGCTGCAATGGATGAACTATTCGGATGGAAAGAGAGCGTACAAAGGTAGCCAATAAAGCAATAATGAGAAATTTCACCTAACCTCATGCAGGCTGGGCAGATATTACAAAAGGGGATGATAGTGGTGCTATGTTTTGGTACTATAAGCAATGCTTCCTAGAGCAACAAGTCTGAGCACCTACAGGCCTCAGGGAGCTCTTGATTTAGCTCGAGGAGTATACACGTGCAATTGAGGAGGCACTTTGCAATAGAGATAATCAAGCGTTCAAATTTCATGGCTCTGTAGGGTGAAACTTCCTTCCCCCGTCCTCTACAGTCCTAAAGCCTTAGCTTTTAGGATGGAAATTAAAAGAAGTCAAAAGAGTAAAAAAGGATTGCAGATATCTAGATGCTGGGTATTAGAAGTCCGTGACAAATTTAACTACCAGAAAGACTTTTCAAAAAGAACAAAAATAGCTAGTGTAGTTAAATAGAAAATAAAGAATATTATTAGAAGTAAAAAGATATCCTGCAAAAAGCATAAGTCATGTCCAAAGGGGGAAAACAGTAAGGACCATAAATGCTGGGATGTTAAATGTGAAATCACAATAAGTCACGCTTAAAAAAAGATTTTGAAGAATGGCTTGTAAAAGGCTAGAAGCTTCTGCTATAAACTTTTGCAAACGCATTGAAAGAAGGAAGCTTGCTAGAAAGCCTTTGGCTCTCTGGCTGGACAGAGACTAAAGTGAACACTCAAGGAGGATAAGGCTAAGTCTGTTCCCTGCAACACTGTAAACTACGTATACTTGACTATATATTCAATACAAAGTACTCTAAAGCAGCAATTATGGATGGTGAAAGAGATGCTGGAGTCATTTGGGATAGTCTTAAGTCAACTTGCTACTCAGTAATGATTAAGTGATAAGAAAGTTGACAATTAGTAGGAAAGAAATCAAGAGCAAAACAAAAATCCTAATCTGGCAACTGTCTAAAATGAGAGTGCTCTGGTATCTTGAATATTCTGTTTAGGCCTAGTTATTTAAAAAAAAAAAAAAATTAAAAAAGTCTCTATATTTCCTGCTGTTGAACAGAAATTTAATTGAGTAGGACATTTTGTTTTGAAAAAAAAAATGAAGACAGGAGGGAGATGCAGGAATTCATGAATAGTTTGTGAAGATCAGAGAGGAACTTCTTATTTCTGACAATACAAGAGCTGGAGCAGCATATAAGCTGTTGGGCAGCAGGTTTAGGACAAATGACAGGAAATATTTTTCTTGCACAATGAATAACAGAATCACACAATTCACTGCCAAAGGATGTTGTGGATGCCAAAAGGACCAGCCCGCTCAAAAAGCAATTAGGCAAATTCCTAGGAGATTTATGCAGAGCTAGTAACGATCACATGGGGATGGGGCACAGAGGCTTCCCAAACCACCGGTGGCCAGAAGCCGGGCGGGCGCTGCCGGGAGATGTACCGGTGCTTCCCTGCAGCCTGCGCGCGTGGCCGCGGCTGCAGCCGGGACCG
>NW_010521807.1:0-368 GCF_000687285.1 Phaethon lepturus
GGACCTCGGCCACGAGCGACGGGAGGCTGCGTGGTCCAGCCCCGGGCTCCCACACCTTAGTGATGCCGATCTCCTCCAGACTGATCACCTCGGTGCCACGGCTCACCCCTCCGGCCAGCCCCACCTTCAGGACTTTACCTTCATCTGTGAACACAACGGGAGGAGCTGTCAGGGCTGGGAGCCACCCAAGCCGGCAGGGCCGGTGTGCCCTGCAAGCCGCCACGTGCCGACAGCATCCCCAGAGCTGGGGCGAGTTCCCACCTGTGCCGAGGAAGAGCACGTCGTAGTGCCGGCTCTCCATCTCCAGCCTGTGCACCAGCAGCCGCTGCAGCCGGTACGGTACGTTGACCCTCACCAGGACGGGCTGG
>NW_010521807.1:387-729 GCF_000687285.1 Phaethon lepturus
GCGGGTACACTTGCTCCCACATCAGCTGGTGGGCGCGCATGAAGCTGATCACCTCGTCGGGGAAGTCCTTGGTGGACTGCAGCAGGGGGTCGTAGGTCTCGCTGGGGCACTGCATGGCAACGCGGGGGGCCGCGTTAGGGCCGGGCCAGCTCGTCCTGCTCCCCCCACCCTGCTCCCCAGACCCTTACCGTGCCGGGACGGGGATAGGGAACACGGCCCTTGTACTCTACCCAGCGGTAGTCGAATCCCTCCTTGTGTGCAAAGGGGCCGCTGAAGGCAGCTCTCACGGCAGCCATGGAATAGACGCAGACGGCAGAGGCGCCGAAGAAACCGCCGTGGGGG
>NW_010521807.1:958-2240 GCF_000687285.1 Phaethon lepturus
GCCCCTGAGCCCACGCTATCCCCTGCCAGCCCAGGAGTCAGGCATGGCACCCGGGGGGGACAGGAATCCTTTCGGCACAGCCAGGCCAGCCTTGGGGACTGCTGGCTGTGCCGGTGCCAAACCTGGTGGGTTGGCAGATGGGCTGGTGAACCAGCAGCAGAGGAAGCCGTGAAATGGCTGGTGGCCCTTCCTCTCCCAGCTGGGTCCTGCCCTTCTCCCCCCCGGGGGGCAGCACTGGTGAGGGGCTGTGGGGGCTGGACTGCCCCACGCAGGGACTAGCCAGAGCCCCCCCTCACCTGGAGACCGTGAAGAGACCGAAGACGAGGGGGTTCTGGGGGTCCCGCGTGCGCAGGAGGAAAACATCCTCTGCAAAGAGAGGGCGGAGATGAGGAACCTGGGAGCTGGAGCGCAGGTCCAGGGGATGCGGGGGGGGCATCCTCCATGCCGTGCCCACCGCCCTGGGGCGCGCTGGAAGGAGCAGCCTTGGCGAGCGGCGCCGCTCCCGGCTGCGGACCAGGCTGTGCACTCACCCAGCTGGTCGAAGTGGGTCTCGGTGCCCTGGGGCCCAGGGATGGAGCACACCAGGCGGGCCTTGAGGAACGTGCTCCAGCGGTTGATGAGGCTGCGCTTCCCTCCAACGTCGTTCTGCCAGGCACCAAGAGCCGGGCTCAGCCCAGCCTCTCCAGCCCCCCCCACACACACCGTGCACTCCTCGGTCCCCGCAGCAGGACACCCTCAGCCCTGAGCCCTCTGCTCTGTGGTAGGGGTGCGGTGACACCCTCATGTCCTGCTGTGGGCCCCTGCTTGGGATAGCCCTGGGCCCAGGGAAGGTAATAGCCCACCTGGTGGGACACCCGGCCACGACATGCCGGCCTTTGGTGACTGACCTTGCAGACCCGAGCCACCCTGGCGTGGATGTGCCGACTAAAAGCCCGGAGCCCCCCTGGCGTGGATGTGCCGCCTCTCCCACTGCCCAGCTTCCATGGCCGTCTCGCGGAAGAAGATGTAGACCTTGTCGTCGTGCGGGTTGTAGGTATCGGGGATGGCGTAGGCACCGACAAAGGCGGGCTCTGCGGGGGGAAGGAGCAGCACGACATGGCCCTGTGCCCCGATCCGACCCTGTTGTACTGCCCTTGGAAGGCCCTTGGGAGCAGCGTGAGATGCTGAGGGTACGCGGGGTGCCCCGTGGAGACCCTGCTACCCAGGAGGCAGAGCCCCGTTCCTGGCACGTGCTGGAGCACGGGTCCCACCAGAGGCTTCATCGGGCAGAGAGGAGAAGGGG
>NW_010521807.1:2313-2628 GCF_000687285.1 Phaethon lepturus
CCCCCCGGTTCCTACCGTGGAGCCAGTGGTCCTGGTTCTGCTCTGTCCGGATGTAGCTCTGCTCGGCCCCATGGACCCAGGTCCGGAAGAAGGCAGCGCTGCTGCCCATGAAGTCACTGGAGGTGCCTGAATACAGCTCCCCGTCTGGGGGGGCAGAGGGGGCGCGGGTGGGTTGGGGTGCCACTGCTGGAGGTACCCTGGCAGGATGCCCCGGTGTCCTCGGAGGCTCCGGGAGGGTGGAGGTGGCACAGCCTTGCTGGGAGCCTCCTCCAGACCCGTGACTCGGCATGGCTTCTGGGCCCACACCCAGCTCGC
>NW_010521808.1:0-1205 GCF_000687285.1 Phaethon lepturus
GGGGCAGAGAGGTGGGCCCAGCCCTCACCTCAGCAGCCATCCAGCCCCTGCCAACATGCCGTACATGAGGCGTGCCCCGGCCTGCAACGTGGCTGAATCCCAGTGCCTGCCAGTTATGTTATTTTTCTGCTAGAAATTCACTGGTGAGAAACTGGCGTGTTTGAAGGCTGCCAGGACCAGAGGAGACTGAAACAAGAACACTTTTTCCAGAAGAGGGGAAGGGTTTTGTTAGAGGGGATTCCAGCCAGATGCTCAAAGATCCCCTTCCCGACACGTGGGCACTGCCGTGGCACAGGCTGGGAGGCAGCAGGGCCGCAGGACTGAGAGCGGTCAGGCGTGGGCTGAGGAGGAGCTCTGGTTTCTCCCAAGGTGACTGACATGCAGGGACAAGTCTCCATGTGGATCTTTGGAAATTCCCTTAGGTGAAGCCCGGGAAAAGCGGAGCCCAGCAATGGGGTGGTCTCTGGAAGCAGGTTCCTGTTCCTGTGCCCAGCCCATCAGAAACCACCTCGTGAGTGATGTAGCCTCAGCACCCAGCGTGTGGCTAAATCAAAGCCATCAGAGAGCGTGGCAGATGGGGACCATCATGGCATCGCCATGACCTGCCAGCGCAAGGAGGGTCCAGCTCTCTGCTGGCTGGGGCTGTTGCATGGCCAGTGCTTCGGTTAATCACGCACTGTGCTGGATTCCTCTTGCACCTTCTGGCTCCAGCACAAGCCCCGGCCCCTGGGCTGTGCTGGGAGAGGCTGTCCAAGCTCCAGCACAAGTGTCCCCAGCTCGGTGCTGGTCGCTGCCCTGGCAGCGCTGTCCTCCCTGCTCCACCATTGGCAAACCTGATTGTGCCATTGCTGCATGTTTTCTATACTCTTGAACCTGCTGTTCACGTTCCTCCGTGGGAAGCGGCAAGTGCTCTGGTTACTGCCGGTATCGGCTACACAGCTGTGCCCAGGCAATTTCCCAGAGCGGTGCACGTGGGGCTGGCCAGCAGGTCCCTTCTGTCTGCTGACCGTGCCCTTGCTCCCCTTTGACATGGGCACATGCCTGCGCCTGCAGTGTGCCTGCTGTCCTCCCTCTGCATGCCCCTCTCCTTTCCCATTCCACCCCATCTCCTGCGTGGCGAGCCAGGATGCCTTTCTGCAGACCGGCCGGGCTGCGGGCGAGAGGCGAGCAGCCAGGAGCTCCTCCCGGTGGGCGCTGACCCGAGC
>NW_010521808.1:1232-6339 GCF_000687285.1 Phaethon lepturus
GGCTCGCCTCTCTAGCAGAGGTTGCAGCTGGTACCAGGACCCTCTTAATCTTTCCTTTCCACCGGCATTTGTCTGGCTGGTTCTGCAAAGCAGCAGGTCAGAGTCCAACAACTCTATCCCATCTCAGTTAAACTGTGTCTTTTCCCCCACCATCAGATGTTGCCTGCTTTAATATCATCTGAAAGTCTGTCAAACTGTGTATATTCTTGTGAAACCTCTATACAGAAAGAGACAAAAGGAATCAGAGATGCTGTTAAAATGAAAGCCCTACTTTACATTTCAAATACTTCAACAGATTTTTCTCTTTTTTTTCTTAGATCTTTAATAAAAGCTTTTAAAAGACTTTTTTTTTAACGGCAATTGTTTGCCGAGGGATGTGTCTATGAGGAACATGAGGAAGACATCACAGTCAGAGGCTGCACAAGTCACTGCCCCAATCTAGGCTCGACTTTCTGGGCTGGTGCTCGCCCGTTTCAGCTGAGCGGCTGCCTGCGCTTCGCGGGGGAGGCAGGAGGGATTGCCTGGAGAGCCCCAGCATCGCGGCTGCGAGCATTTGCCTAATAGGCGCCTCAGAAGTGCATCCTGGGAGCCATGCCTCTTCCCTGAGCAGCAGCTGTTTCCCTCCAGTAAGTATGTAAATCCCTGCACATTCCCAAGCGCAGGAGGTTTCTGTCAGGCTCCAGAGGCTGCACACTGCCACGGAGGCTGGGAGACCCCAGGGCAAACTCCGGTGCATCACAATACGAGCGGCGTCGGGTGAAATAACTATTTCGGGGCACTTGCTTGTGTTACAGGGTAATACTTTTTTTTAAAACCAATTTGTATCATGCCATGAATATTACTAAAAAATTCTACTAGTCGGTAAAAGTGCAACTTACTCTGAAGAGTATGCAGAAATTTAAGTACAAGAAATACATTTAATGTTCTTGTAGACCGTGCTGGGGAGAATGGCATTCGTTCCATGCAGACACAGACCCTGGCACAGCTTTGCCCCAGTCCGTGCTGTCTGCCACAGCCCTGGGGACACGAGCAGGTGCGGTGTGAAGGGCACTCGCGCTGTGTCCCGCTGCGTTTGCTTGACTCACAGTGCAGTGGTAACTCGCCGCTGTGGGTGTGCGCCACAGCTGTCCTGGGCACGCTGCAGGCTGGAAACCATGCCCGCTGCCTGGGGGAGTGCTCCCAGCCCCTCTGCCCGTTACCCCGGCTGGCAGCGCGTTGGGGGGCCCTTCTTCGCAAGGAGGAAAATGAAATTCCTGATTAAATGGGGACTGCAGAGCTGTCTGCGAGCCATTCCTCGGCTCGACGACGGCCAGGCAGGCTGGGGGAGCTGCTCACGGGCTGTCACGCCGGCCAGCCTTATCCATATTTCAGTGCTTGGGGAGGGCAGGTTATTTCCTGGCTACTTGGCACGGTTGCAAAATTTAGTGGAAAAGCTAAAACAAACAGACTGTAGAGTGTCACATTTTGTTAGTGCTATGCGGAGAAGGGTTGTCAAACCCGCAAACAAGACACGGGACAAGTCTGGAATTGACAGAAACACTGATGTCTGTCTCCACTGAAAGTGCTCTGCTGCGAGTGGATGTCGAAGCAGGGGCTGGGACACCTTCGCTTGCTGCCAAACTTAGTGTTAAAGTCTGGAGCACTAACCAAAGCTGATGGAAGTGTATTTATTTAAATTGCCAAGATAAATTAACTTTTAAAGCCATGGTGAAAAAGTCTTAAAAGTCTGTGCCGTGAATCAGGGGCATGAATATTCAGGCACATGCACTCATTGAATTAGTTTGTTGCAAACATATTTGGAGGCAGCTGTTCATTTAATAATCAGAGATAATCACAGAAATAGATGACCGGTTACTCCATCTAAATTGCATGGTTAAAATTATAATTTTATAACTCTGTCTCAGCAATTAGATTTAATAGCTATGAAAATCCAGCAAAACCCAGTTGAGGGAAAGCTGTTATTCTTTTAATGCAGAAAAGGCAAGGTCAGATTGGGGCTACCTCTACGCCTAACCAGCAGCATCTCCAGTGTCTGGGTCATTTCTGACACTGCCCAAAGTGCAGAGGCGAGACTTCTGGGCCAAACAGTCCAATGCCAAAAATGGTCCAGGCAGGGGTTAATTTTCTTGGCATTTCCTGTCTTCATTACAATATTTGTCCCAAGAACAGATTAATTCCTCTCATTCTTTCTGCCTTTCCAGCCTTTTGTCACGGGAATGCATTTCACAGGACTGTAATGTTTGATACTTGCTCTGAGTTATAGCTGTGCCGTACGCTGTAAAAGTTTGACTCTCTCAGTATTGTACATTTTGATTCTACCCCTGCAGGCTATAAACAACCCAAATTACCTCTTTCTTTAGCTTCCAAGAGGACTAATCCCCTGTCTAGTGCTTTATCAGTCAGTTGAGAAAGAGTGAGACCAACCTGCCAATCCAAACAGAATATATTGAAAAAATCATATTACCACAATGCAGAACCTTGCCGTAATTCACCGAACAGCTCAGCCGGTAAAAGCCTGATGCCACGGCCGCCTCCGTTACTGTAATGAGACCAGCAGCAGAGGCACCGTCCATCCACCCATCCATCCTTCATACCCCGTCAGCCTCTCCTAAGGCACTGCACGGAGCAGGGAGGGGCTGTGGATGGCACGGGCAGTTGCAGATTGCTGGCTAGGACATTTTTAACATAGTGAATCCTGTTTTGATGATGGGTGCCATGCTGCAGGCGGGCTTTCGCGGTCCCTCCACCTCTGGCCAGCCGGGGTTGAGCCTGCTGTGCGCTGCAGGAGCGTGGGCCGGAATGGGCAGTGGGGCCGCGGTGGGGCCGCGCCGTCTGTGGGGTGGGGAGCTCCCTGAGCCGCTTTCCTGCTTGTCGCTCCTCCGTCCTGGGCAGGTCTCGCTGGGTGGATCTGGGGGCTTCTCCTGCATTTCCTCCCTGGTGCCATCACGCACTCCTCCAGCTTGCAGGTGGCTTGTTTCTGAACGGCACCATGCGATGCCTCCTTGTCAGCATCCTCCGCAATTTTCTCGGACTGGTTTTACTGGCCAGATGAGCTGATCTCGCCCAGCCCCTCGCTGAGCAGGGGAGGCTGACCGCAGCACTGCTCCGGGGCCTGACCTGCTCTTCCCTAAATCGCCCCCCAGCATCCCTGAAAGCCCGGCTGGGGTGCAGTGCTGCTGGGGATGGGCAGGATGCGGCCTCTGCCTGGGGAGGGGCAGGGGGTGCCTCTGCCTGGGGAGGGGGTTCTCCTTGGAAAGGGAAGGCAGAATTCATCAGAGCCGATGCGGGAAGAGCCACGCTGGCCCACAATGGTGCCCTCCAGCCCATGGCAAGTGGCTCATCGGCTCAGCTGAAACTCCTCTCTCACGCACTGAGGCCAGTGCAGGTTGCTGCAAGGTTTAACGCTTTATTGGAAAATGAGAGGTTAGAGCATGTTCCAGAGGAGAAGGAAATTTATTGTTGCCCTGGCCCTGCAGCAAAGCAAAACTCAAATAACCCAGATGCGGGAAGGACTATAAATCCCCCACTGGCAATCACACTGCTAAAAGGATGGTGACAGCCACAGCAAAGTTTGGCCAGTTAATATTTCTCATATCTGAGTGCAAAAAATAGCAATATTTAAAAAGATATCTCTGCTGAATTACGCAAGGAAAAAAAAGCAAGCTGTAAGCCCTTCTCAACACTCGGCCGCAGGAGGTGCAGGTTTGCAGAGGGCTCCCTGGGAGCAGCGGAGGGTCCTGGGGATCTCCTCCTCTGCCGCAAGACCCCTTTGCTGTCTCCAGGCCGTCCTGGGCAGGTGATGCTTTTCTGCCCAGCCAGCCCTGGCGAGATTCCCTGCCTTGTGCTGGGTGAAGCTGCCTCAGCCTGGCCTGATCGTTCTGTGAACGGGAGAGCGAGATGAGGAGAAGGAGGAGGATGAGGAGCGGGGAAGGAGCGAGTGCTCCAGCAGACACCGGGCAGGTGGTCAAAGCACTCGAGGGGGGCGAGAAGGTGGTGTCACACTGGTGTGAGCGGGGCAGCGAGCGCTCAGATCAATGACTGCCTGCAGCCTTTCTCACCACCCGGGCCACCGGGTGAGCCTGCACCACCTCAGCCGGCTCCCCGCAGGGACAGGTATGAGGAGAGGTGCATTTCCTTCCAGCTCTGGCTGGTATCTCTGCGGGGAGATGGAGAGGGTCGTCATCAGCCTAAGAGCTCTAACTCTTTTTTCCATGTAAAGACTTAATGATGAGAAACTTTTACTTTTAATGTTCATTTCCAGGCAGTCATACTTGGCCACAGATTAAAGGTCCTTGGCTGATGGTCCTGGGAACAGCAGGGAACACATAGCAAAGGAAGTATTTCAGATTGATAGACCCTATAAATTTCCAGCGTATGTCTTTGTTTTATGCTCTAGGTGAAGGGAGCAGAAGTCATCAGTTCTCCTTCCCGGCTGCCCCTGAACTGCTTACACCGCAGGTAGGCCAGGCAGCATCTGCCTGGGACACCGCTGATGGGGCTGAAGGTCAGTGAAGATCCTGGGCTGTTTTGGTCTGGCAGGTTTGCCTTTAAAAACTGATTTTCCATGGGCAGAAAATGCAAGCTGCCAAGGGCATGCCCAGAGGGGATATTTGGATCTTTCTGGTCTGACATCTGAAGTAACTCGCTGTTAGCCTTAGAAATGCTCCGGTGCGGGTGTCGGCGTGGGCTCGCCACAACGCAGCCGCCCGCTCTCCCCGCAGCTGCACGATTCATGAGCTTTCGCATCTCTGTCATTAGCCTGTTAATCCAACACCTTGCTCCAGCCTTGCACCACAGTGAGGATTTATGGTTCTTACAGACCAATTTCATTATCCCAGAGGGAGAATCAGCATCTTGTTATAGATAAAATGACAATAAATGAAACGGCCATTAATTTACGATCTTGCCACACAGTGGCACTCAAACAGATTCCCATTAATGGTTTGTTGTTATCACCTCCCATACTGGGCTAATAACAGCTCATGGGAAAAAACACACCTGAGCCCAGGGAAGGCACCAGCTGCCAAGGTGTTCGGGACCCCCGGCCCCTTCCTCAGGCGGCAGGGCGACCCCCAGCCCCACTCTGCAGCCACGGCAGCCGGGGAGA
>NW_010521808.1:6353-6803 GCF_000687285.1 Phaethon lepturus
GCTTGGGTGGGAAAGCGGCAGCCAGCCCCTGCTTTGGGGCCTGGGGACCCACTGGCTTTCTGGAGGAAGAGTCAGCTCAGCAACAGAGCCTTCCTGTGCAAAAGCGAGAAGTGAGGCTAGGTGTGCCACATCCTCCCAGGGACGAGGGGGCCAGAGGCTCATTCGTACGGGGGTGTACTGGGTGGCAGGGAACCTCGCCCCACTCTCTGCTCCCTTCCCTTTGCGCTGTGGACAGTCCCAGGGATTTATCGCCTGCTAACAATTAACTCTGTTAGGCAGCAATTTGATTTTTTATGCATTTTAATCCCACTGATGGCAAATGAATTTGTGGGCTATTGCAGCCTGTGGCAGGCGCGATCCCTGCCCGGCTGAAGGATCCCCGTGGTGCCCTGGGAGCCCGGCCCTGCCCATCGGCGTCGGGCAGCAGGAGGGGAGCCGGAGCCGGAGCAG
>NW_010521808.1:6832-7412 GCF_000687285.1 Phaethon lepturus
GCGGGCGGGGGGGGGGGGAGCGGGAGCCGGAGCAGCGCGGCAGCAGGCACAGTGCTGGGGAGCTGCGCTAGTGGAGATCGATCAGCCGGGGATGGAGGCTGCCATACAGAAAGGGGAGGAAAAGCTGCCAGCTGGGATAGCATCCAGAGGAGTGGTGTAAAAAGCTGATTTTTCTGTTTGCTGGCAGCTCAAAAAAGCCCAGGAACATTGGCTTGACATTAAACAACTTTTCAAAAACTTCAGCAAAGCAAAAAGCACTAAACACAAAGCCGGAAAAAAAAGCTAACCTTTCTATGTGGTTGAAGTACTTAATTTGGTCCAAAATGAAGAACCCAGTTTCCTTACTGAATTTGTACTTTTTAAGAACAGTAAATGGCATCAGATGGAAAAGACCCAAAATTTCTGCTTTTTTTTTCTTTTACTGTCTTTTTTAAAGCTAAATAAACTGGCAAAATCAAAGTCAATCCATGAGAAGTTTCAGTGTCATCAAATTTGCTGCTTTGACACAAAATGCTTCATCTGAAGAGCTTCTCATGGATGCTTTCTGACGCCTGCGTGGCTCCATGTACTCAGAGCCTGC
>NW_010521809.1:0-969 GCF_000687285.1 Phaethon lepturus
CGTCAGGCTACAGCGCTCAGGTCTCCCTGCGCTGTGGGATTTGCCACGTCCCGAGGTGGTTTCAGACACAGTATCTCCATAGGTGGCAGAGGTGTTTGCAGACATGTCAGTGCAGCCTACACCCTCTGCCCTCGCAGGCCACACCAGCTTTACTGCACAGACTCTCCCCCTCACCTCTGACAGAAACACAGAACCTTTGGGCTACGGTCATCTAGTCCAACCCCCCTGCCATGAGCAGGGACATCTCAACCAGAGCAGGATGCTCAGAGCCCCGTCCACACTGACCTGGTTTCCAGGGATGGGGCATCGACTACCTCTCTGGGCAACCTGGGCCAGGGTTTTACCGCCCTCAGTGTGAAACATTTCTTCCTTAGATCTAGTCTAAATCTACCCTCTTTTTCATTTAAAACCATTCTTCTTGTCCTATTGCTACAGGACCTGCTAAAAAGTCTGTCCCCACCTTTCTTATAAGCCCCCTTACTGGGGGGGAAGGCCACAAGAAGGTTTCCCCAGAGCCTTCTCTTCTGCAGGCTGAACAACCCCAGCTCTCTCAGCGTTCCACCCCTCTGAGCATCTTTGTGGCCTCCTCTGGACCCTCTCCAACAGGTCCATGTCTCTCCTGTGCCAAGGGGTCCAGAGCTGGACGCAGCACTGCAGGGGGGCGTCTTACCAGAGCAGAGTAGAGGAGCAGAATCCCCTCCCTCGCACTGCTGGCCACGCAGCCAGGATGCGGTTGGCCTTCTGGGCTGCAAGCACACATTGCCAGTTCATGTCCAGCTTTTCATCACCCAGTACCCCTGAGTCCTTTTCAGCAGGCCTGCTCTCAACCCTTTCATCCCCTCAGCCTGTGTTGATACTGGGATTGCCCCGACCCAGGCACAGGATCCTGCACTTGGCCTTCCTGAACCTCATGAGGTTCATGGAGGCCCATTCCTCAGGCTTATCCACGTCCCTCTGGAGGGCATCCAG
>NW_010521809.1:1832-2035 GCF_000687285.1 Phaethon lepturus
TGGTGGCTAGTCTGCCAGTGGGTACGCTTTCTTTAACCTTCCTTTTCTGGCTGACATTCGGGGGCGCGGCCAGGGAGCAGCCCGCTGTCCGTGGACAGACCGCGCCGGATCGCCAAGGCACCGCGGGGATTCCGCGCGGGACTCACCGGGAAGCCCCGGTAAGGAGCGACAGTCGCTGCCCGGCAGCGCTGAGAGGGCTGCGG
>NW_010521810.1:0-3219 GCF_000687285.1 Phaethon lepturus
CCGCGACGCTGGCCTGCAGAACCCCTCCCTGAGCACCCGCAGCCGCAGGACCCGCACGTCCCCTCGACTCCCCGAGCCCCACGCGACCGATGCGCCTCGCCTCCCGGCCAGCTCGCCTACGCCAAAGCAGCGGGGAAGGCAGCCCTATCCCTAATCTATTATTTACCTCTCCATATATATAGTGAGAGGTTTTTTTATTCGCGGGTTTTTTTTATTTATAACAGGTATTAATGTATGTTTAATTTAAACATATTGCCCCTGGGACTCATTAGCAGTTTAACAAAAAGCCTGAGTAAAAATACTCAGCAGATTAAAAGACAGCATTTTAAAACACTGTATGCTTACAAAAGAAATCCAGATGAATGATGAACAGTGTCAGAGAACTGCTCGACCACATCAAACAATGAAAACACTCTCGGAGATGGGCTATTTAAATATTAAATAAATACCCAGAATTTCTGTAAATGCTGAACAGGAGGTATGATGGAATGTTAGTTTTCCTAATCTGTTCATACTGTAATTATGGACTCCATACTCCAGCTAAAAAGATCATTTATCTTATGCTCAGTATTTCAATTGCTTTTTCTCCAATAAATTACAGAGATTACCTTCAACTGGTATCCAAGCACAGCAAAGAAGTTTCAGGCACAGGTTATATATTTGTAAAATATTTAACATTTGTCTAACATATGACTTTTATAAAATGTATTATCTCTATTTCTGTGAAAGCTTTTTCAAACCAAATTAGGTATCACTAAAAAATTAATTGATTCTACCCCAAAAGACTAATTTTAGGGGGGAAAGGGATATTTACAGGCAAATATTCTGAACAGTACTCTGTTTTTTTATAATACCAGCAGTGATGTTAATACTAATAATAATACATCGAAGTTATTTTTCCGTTGTTTGATCTGGGGCCTAGAGGAGGGTTTCCGTAGCGTGGCCACCAAACCGCATCAGGTATATTTCCACAGCGACGCAGATACGCAAATAATTTATGCAAAATAAACCTGAAGCACACCTAACCCTATGTATGAAAACAGGGAAACTAATCAAAGCAGAAAATGCGTTAACGGCGGTTAGCAGGCAGGAAAACCGCTGCGTCAGGAGCGGGCAGCGGGAAGGTGCAAATGCGTCCCTGGGGGAGCAGCAGCGCCGGGCACGGGCAGCCCCGGGCGCGCGGCACAGCCTCCGCGCAGCACCCGCAGGGAGCTCTGGTCGAGGCCATGGTTTACATTTGCCGCGTAACAGCGTAGGCATTCCATCCACTATTAGGCAGTATTAAAAATCTAGTTCTAAGAAAAAGGCCAGGTGACCGCACAGATGACACGTAGATTGGCACTTAAGGACACGGTTTAGCGGGGGACTTGGCAGCGCTAGGTTAATGGTTGGGCTCCGTATCAGAGGTCTTTTCCGACCTAGATGATTCTATGATTTGCATTACTTACTTCATCACCATAAATATTTAATGCCTCACCATTCAGTCTGAAGTACCAGATATTTACTGTTTACAGAAAAATCTGAGCTAAATCAGACTACAGTGTGCTAGTTAATGTGGTTTTTTGTTTGTTTTAGCCAGGCAAATATGAACGGTGGGCCTAGTATTACAGTTCTGTAATTCCTAAGGACGAGTGCTTTTTCATTGTGTCTATATGAGAGCTCAGTTCAAATTATAAAAGTGACATCAAATTTCATCATTTCCATAAATATTCAGAGTTTGAACATGTTTCACCTGAGGCATCAGAGTGACTAAGTGTCTTCCACTGGAAGCCCAGGTTACTGCTTCTCATACTGCAAATGTAGGAAAGCTATTCCTGGTAGAGAAACACAATTTGATAGGATTTAGGTTTAGCCTGACTATGTGGAATAATCATGCTCAGAAACAGATGCTTGCGTTTGTTTTAATTATTATATTACACTCTAGTACAACAGTTAGTGAGGTAATACACCTGCTTAGGGACAAACCTAGCAGCGGGAGAAACCTGACCAAAGGGCTTCCTCCTCAGAGCTGCAACCTGCGTGCGTTCAGAACCATACCCACTGACGTTTGTAACAAAAACAACCATTTACCTACCTGTTTACCGATTTTACAGCTAGGAGGAGACTACTGTCATTACCTAGTCTGACCTTTTAGAGAACATAAACAATTTTCATCCTGTGGTTCCCATATGAAGCCCACAATTTCTGGCTGACTAATGCAGAGACGTCCATCCAATGTGATTTAGTGACTCCAAGTGGTCGCCCACATCTCTAAGTGAGCTGTTCCTATGGCAAATTGCACTGGACGTTAAATAACTGCAACTTATTTATTCTCCAAATTTGCTGATAGCATCAGCTTCCAATCACAGAAGAAACTCCTCACAAAGGTTCTCACAGACCAGGATCTCGTCATCTTCTCACCGTCTCCTGGACAAACAAGACAAACCCAGATTTTCCCATCAATTCACATGTCTCTCTGTAATTGATTTCTCTTTTGCAACACCATTATTGTTTCTTATTCCACTTAGCCTGAAGAATAAACAGCTTAAGGGGAGTAAGCAGCACTCAATTACATTTTGTGCATTGTTTATTAATTTACTATTCATCACAAGTGTAAATCAAAAGAGTGCAGTCGATGGGCTTTGGTGACATGGAGGTCATAAAATTTGAGGACTCAGTGACACAGCTGTAACTTACTTCATCCTACAGAACTTTTACAAGCATTAATGAAACACAGAATGGAAATGGATTATCTCAACTCTCACACCCAACAAACGCAGAACTTCACATTTATTTTTAAGTCAGTTTTCAGAGCAAACGGCAACTTGTAAAGTGCCTTTGAAAAGAATAAATAAAATGATAAAAAAAGCAATTTCTGGGTATAGAGAAAAACTGTATTAGGCAATTTACTTTCACCATTCATTTAAAAAAATTAACTTTTCTGGTTTAAGATCTTAACCTAACTGAACTAGGACATATTCCAAAACACACAGTCACATGCTTGATTCTTTTTTTTTTTTTTGCACCCGAAACAGGTTAAGTTAGGAAACACCTAAAGTTTTGCATCACTAATTTCAATTCAACGTTCAGTTTAGCAATGCACTGTGCAACACATGAATAGATTAAAGTCCTTGTGTCTAGCCTGAGCAAGACATTACTATGCGAGTATTTTCGGCAGCAGCATGGTAGTCTATAAATATTCATTATTATTTTCTCTTATTCAAAGAAGCAAAGGAAAGA
>NW_010521810.1:3250-6459 GCF_000687285.1 Phaethon lepturus
AGTGAGCCACCTGCTTTATGTTTAAGCGAAGCTCCAACCCTGCAATTTTCTCTTTCAATAACGGCGAAGTGCAAAGCACCCCTTCCCCAGCAGCGCTGGAGAGTGAGGTCTCCCCTACTGCCGCGTGGAGCGAGAGCCGCGTGCAGCACTTCTGGATCCACCGCTTTGTGTACACACTAGTATTTCGCCATAGAAGCAAGCATGTAACTACATGAGCTACTGAGCCCCAAGACCATCTCACGCTTCCAATTTACAGGAGGAATAGAAAACGTTATGTTTCTTTTGGGTTTGTATTTTTTATTTTAGAAGAGCTTTTTCTTTACAATATTATAACCAAAATGTTGATCTATTTGTGAAGCTGAATATGATTTATCTGTAATTTGGTTTAATCAACAAACAAGTACTTAGTGAAAATATCCATCAAGCATATAGATGTATTTAACTGTACAAAAATAACCTCCTTTTGTGCTATACATTCACATTTACAATATAGAGTGTTGAGAGACATACCTCTCATCCTTAAAATTTTTGACCAACTGCTAATATTTCTTCATTTGTTCTCTATTTTCCTAACAGTTCTTTGTCTTCTCTTTATGGCATCTTCACATTTCCTCCATCTGCCAAGTCTTAACCAAGTCCGTGTCAAAGCTACGTGTCACTTAGCACTGAAGTCTTGACCTAACGAACACTAAGATGGCTTCTAAGAACTGAGCATGTCTTTGCCTCACATTTACAGTATTAATTTGATGCTCTTGTAAAGCTCTTTCAGGTCTCAAGACCTCTTCTTTACATGTTTTCTGAATTCTGCTTTGTTTCTTTTCAAGAAACTCTTGAAAATACTGGCTGCCTTTCTCTCTGTCCATTTACATCTGTGTACACCTCTGCAGCACTGGAGTGTAACCACTGTGTTGTTCATTCTCAGAGTAGCATTACCAGCAAAATAAAATGGGCCAAATCTTCTAGATTCACACACTCTCACGAAATCGCTCTTTTCTAAGTATCCGGGTGGTGCCCGGCACCGTCCTGCAGAGCAGAACGACTGCGAAAATGAGCCTTGTAGGGCACTGCAGGCAGCCCGTCCACCCTGCAGGGACGCCCGCTCACCCCTCGCTGCTGGAGAGGCTTTGTACAGCTGGAAGGGCCAAATTTCATTCTGTTTGTTTCTGCACACCAGTGTTTTCCATCTTCAGGGGACCCATGAAGAAAACAATATAGCATTAAATCCAGTCATTGGAATATAAAAATGTACAATTACAAAAATTCTCAGTTTTTATTAGAATTTAGTATTTGCTGACAACAGATTTATTGTGTAAGTTACTGTCTTGCTGTGTTGAATTAAATACCATAGTCATTTGAAATATGACTTAAACAGGTTGTCCTCTATATACTATGCAACCACCTCCCAGCATCTGCCCTTTTAAACATGCTGATGAGACTACACCATGGCTCGAAGTAAAAAGCTGGTAAGGACCTTCCCTGAAACAGCACAAGTGCTCGCTGTGACTGCCAGGATAAAGTCCAGCACTATTCCCACTGAAGTCAACTCAAGCCTTTCCATAAGTAATTTCTAGACCCCAAACTCAGTAAACAAAGTAAGTAAAAATGAATCATCTCCTGAAAGTTTCAAAACTTCCTACAGTAGCTGCTTTTTTAAATAGATTTTTTACAATCTTCTGACAATGCAGAATTCACTGCATAAAATTGTACACGAGTAAATGATACAGAGTATCAGATACGAGTAGTGATACAAATGATGTTTCTGCATGTCCGTATTTGAAATGTATTCCTTCTCTACCGGTACAATAGTTCTTCCGGTATTTCCCTTGAAATTATGCATCAGATTTATGTGAAAACATATATTCTACCTACTATAGTCACACTTAAAATCCAATCCTCCTGTTTTTATAATCCAAATATAAACCAGCCTAAAATAGTGTCTATTTTACTGTATTTACGAGGAAAATTTTCACAGCATAACCATATACAAGACTGTGAATTATTTTTGCAGAAGGTTTTGTTTGCAAACCAAGCGTTCTGTTTCTAAGACTGCTATAAAGCCTGGGTTCTCCTCCTTGCGTGCCATAATAAAAAGCAATACAAGCAAAATACAGCGCTCCAAAAGTTACAACACATTCCTCTTCTGCCTGATTTTTTCTACTTTCCACTGATAGTACTTTGGAGGTAGTGTGAATAATTAATCAAGGCTAGATTAAAAAGGATTAGCCTTTCCACTCTCGGTACAAGGATCCCTGCTGGAATGTTATCCTCTTCAGGGAGGAAAGCTGGAACTCACGCGGCTCTTCCCGCGCTCACACCGAGAGAATTGCCAGCACGCGAGAGACGCCCAGCCTCCCCGTATTTAGTCTAAACTTCACTGGCTCCTTCTATACCGCATAGAGTGGGTAAGTCAAATACCTGTGGCAAGTTCAGGTTTTGCCCACCGAAGGACACGGTTTTCTGCGAGTCACAGCAGTTTCACAGGTCCTTGCTGGAAGGTGCCCGCCCGTCTGTACGCAGCTCTGGTGAGGACCAGGCTTTGTGCACGTCGCGTCGTCAGGGATGCCGGGCGAACCCCTTGGGCTCTCACGAACGCAGATGCAATGCTGTGGACGGGGAAACCGAAACTCGACCGTCTCGTCCCTGTGGCCACAGCAACAGGGGAACAGAGGGGCAAGGAGCCCCTCGGGCTCGGGAGAGGGTGGCTGTCCGAAACTGGGCTGCCGAAAGGATGACGTTTGGGAATATCGCCGAGCGAAGGACTAGCCAACAATACTTCAGAACTGGTGCACTAACTCCTAACTGCTTCGCATGCATCCTCATTGGCACAGCTTTACCCACTGGCATTTGCAGTATATATCCAAGCACCTCCCAGGCATCTAATGACAGTTTTATATCATCCTGGAAGATGATGTATGATATGACACACATCAAGCATGAATATGAGGATGGGTATTAAGAAGAATTAAACACAATTAGAAAGTAATTTTTTTGCAACTGAAAGGATAATCATTATCATCTTTTCCGCATTTGTGTAACTACGGCTGTATGTCTTCTAAACATCAGCACAATTGCCATATTTGTATCCAAATGTCCTCCTGTTCATTAACATAACATAAAAGAATATCGAAGACCGTAATACTCAGAAACAATCAGTACAATCGGTGCCGAAACAGTCTTCCTAGCCCACATTATAAAACCTCCGCAAGACA
>NW_010521811.1:0-1896 GCF_000687285.1 Phaethon lepturus
GGGGCTGCTTTCCCTTTGGTGACATCCATCTGGGACAGCTGAGAGGACGAGCAAGGTAGAGCAGGGTTTTTTGCCCACTCCTTTGAAAAGCAAACAAACAAACCAAAAAACCCAAATCCAAACTATTGGAAAATATGATCCAGCGAAATTTAAGAGTTGAGAATAGGCTTCCCCCCCCCTTTCCCAGCTGGTGTAACTAGTCCAGCTGACACCCGGTACAGCTATTCTGAGCCTCCAGGGTTTCCACTTTAATAATTTACACCTCCTCTCCCCACCCCTCAGTGAGACTTAACCTCTCTCTGCCCCCGCGGCAGAATCAAGGCCAAGGCTCCAGGAGCGCTGCCTGAGCCTTGGGATCGGGGTGAACAGGAGTGTCGCGTCACGTTGAGTTGGGAGGCTCTTGGGTCCCTCTCGGCCCGTCCCGGCCTCCCTCCGCGGCCCCAAATCCCCAGGCTTTCGGGGAAGCCCGTCCCCGCGGGGGAAGTCACGCGGGATGCTAAGCCCTGCTGATCCCCCGTGTTGGCAGAAAGGGGAAAGCTTTAGAGGCTTTGAAGCGAAAATCGATGGTTTCTGAAGGCAGTCTGGTCAAGGTTGGGGATGTCCCCCGGGAGCAGCGGCTTTTGGAGACGGCTCGTTGCTCCGCTGCCCCGTCAGCCCTAGGAGAAGCGCCCCAAGTACCCAAACTGATTTAATCTCGCTGAGGGAAGTGCTGCTTATTGTCAGCCCCCAGGGAAGAGGAAGGCTTTGCCTTGGGAGAGAGCGGAAAACCGCGAGTTGCCGCGAGGACACTGCGGTGTTACCGAGATGAGCGCTCGCGATGAGGTGAGCGTCTCCCTGCGTGCACGCAGGTGAGGATAGCTGCAAATTCAGGCTGTAAATTCACCCCAGAAACGCTGCAGAAAGTGCCCCGGAGAGGCTTCTTTCTCTTTTTAAAAAGCAAACAAACATTTTTTCCGCGCTGGCTCTCTGAAAGCGCCGTTGCCGCGTTTTAAAGCCGCTGCCTTGAATTCTCCGGCTCCGCCGTCGCTCCTGTCCTGCAGCGACGCGCACCTGCGGGGCCTCTTCGCTTCGGCATCTTCTCACTAGCAAGCCAAAAGAGAGTTGTGGTTGGGTTAAGGGTCGGCAGGCGGGCTCTCCGAGGCGTGGGGTGTCACCTCTGGGTCTCCAGGCTGCTTCGTGGCAATTTTACTTTAAGTTCATCTATCTAAAACTGGCAGGCTTTGGGGAAGATGTCTTGTGGTTTGTTTTTTTTTTATTTTAAAGGAAACCCTAATTCTGAAGCTATAGAGTTTTTATTCCCGCAGTGGGGTTTTTATATTCCTCCACCCGGCTGCATGTTGAACACAGATGCGTAAGGGGAAAAGGAAGCGAAAAAGACTCTTGTCTTTGGCTTTAATTAGCAAGTTAAGACTTTTTTTTGTTCTTCAAGGTAAACAAAGCGCATAGCTTGCACTTCTGACTTGCTACAATTTTTTTTTTCCTCTTCCTACTCTTACACCGTTTGATAACTTTAATAAACTGCAGAAATCAAGCAGTTAGGCAGAATTTCAGCATTTTTTTGTACCTAGAAGCCCAGCTCTTGTGGAGGAAAAACTTAAACCCCAGCGTCTTCTGCTGGGTTAGATGCGGAGGGCGAGGAGTGAGCACCCACTGCTTTTGGCATAAAACGCCTAAGTCTCACGGGGTTGGGATTTTTCTTCCTGGGAAAAGACCTGTCCGGCGACTGCTCCGACGACGCTGGGGTAACAGGCAGGGGCTTCGCCTCCCCAGGCGCGTTCGCGCGTTCGTCCTTACCCCGAGGCCTTCCTCGCCGCCTGATGGTGCTCTCTCGGCCGCAGGATTGCTTCTCCATGGCCAACGTCTCCTGGTACGGAGGGGCGAGCCTCCGCGCCCAGC
>NW_010521811.1:1907-2336 GCF_000687285.1 Phaethon lepturus
GCCCGCCCAACGGCGCCGACAGCCACGCGCAGCCCTTCGTTAGCGGCGACTTCAGCAAAAACCCCGCCGGCTACGGGCCTGTTTCGGAGAGATACTTTTTAGGCTCGACAGGTAACGGCATCCTTCCCTGTCCGACGCCCTTTGGTGCCCGGGTTTCTCCACCCCCCTGCCCACCTCTGAAGCGGCCAGCGCGGCAGCAGAGCCGGCGCCTCCGAGGCTGACGTGCCCGGCACAGGGAGTGACGGCTGGCAGCAGGGCACGGGGGACGGGTCCCACGCTGCCTCGTCCCCGTGGAAAAGGCCACGATGTTAAAGCTCAGCGCGCTTCAGCTGCGCTTACGAGTCGGCGCCTGAGAGGACGGGGTTGGCCCAAGTCACGCCAGGGACATGCCGTGCTCTTGGTGTGTCTGGTTCGGGTTTTTTTCTCTTT
>NW_010521811.1:2564-2803 GCF_000687285.1 Phaethon lepturus
GGGAGTTTTGGATTATTCTGCAAAACGCCAAAGTTCAGATATTGCCCCCAAATTAATCCACCCATCTGCAGCTGCCCTGCATTGATGAAGCTGAAGCCGCTGCCTAAGCTGAATGCAGAGCAAACAGGCAAGAAACGGAGCAAGTCCAGCCCTTGAAAGGCGTTTTGGAGGCTGAAAGGGAATAGCAAAGGCAGGGGATTTGCTCGCGTGGCCGGGTCTGCGGCCGGGATCAGCCCGGG
>NW_010521812.1:0-793 GCF_000687285.1 Phaethon lepturus
AGTAAGAAACAGCAATCTAAGACAGCGCCTATCAAGTTATGTACACGTTGCCATAAGGGCTTTCATTGGAGTAATCAATGTCAATCTAAATTTGACAGAGATGGTCACAGCCTGTCAGGAAATGGGCAGCGGGGCGTGAAACCCGGCGCCCCTCAATCCAACAGGGTTCACACCCCAAACGGGTCGCAGTGAGGAACAACAATGGCAATCCGTGTCCGATTTACAGCCTGCAACAACAGGCAGTGCTGGGTTGGATCTGGCAACCGCAGGAGAAACTGTAATTACCACTACTGATGTTACCCTAATTAACACTAACATGAAAGGGCCGTTACCTGTTAATACCTTTGGTCTTATTGTAGGTCATTCTAGCACTACTCGAGCAGGACTTACTTTTATTTTACCAGGAATAATAAAAATTGAGTGATAAAAATTATGGCATGGACACCAAATCCTCCTTGTCAAATTCCAGATCGTCAGTGTATCGCCCAAATCATATTACTGCCTAGGTGGCCTGGTTTATCAGCCACATTGCAAACACAAAAAAGAGGAAATCTGGGCTTTGGTAGCACCGGGCAACCACGCATTTTTTGGTCACAATTTATAGATGCAAAGCAACCCATGATCCAGCTCACACTGACTGGAAAGCTCTTCATGGGGTTGTTAGACACAGGAGCAGATGTTTCTATTATATCAAAAAGTGAATGGCCACACTCGTGGCCCTTTTAGAACAGGCTATGGCAACAATTTCAGGAAGTGGCCCTTTTAGAACAGGCTATGGCAACAATTTCAGGAA
>NW_010521813.1:0-228 GCF_000687285.1 Phaethon lepturus
GGAGGGCAGCAGAGAGAGGCAGCAGGGACATCCTTAAATAATTTTCATTTCTCAAAATCTGCCTTTTCCTCTTCTCTCTAAGTCCAGAGGAGAGATCCTTGGGGGGGCGGGAGGCACATCTGCACTGCAAATAAAAATAATAATTACAACCATCAACCAAACAAAAAAGTAACAGCTAAGAAAAAAAACCAACACTTTCAATCAAGGACTTTGGAAATCAGAGATCAC
>NW_010521814.1:0-260 GCF_000687285.1 Phaethon lepturus
CAACCTGACCTGCTGGCAGTCCGACAGCTACGTCCAGTACCCCCGCAACGTCACCCTCACCCTCTCCCTGGGCAAGAAATTCGAGGTGACCTACGTCAGCCTGCAGTTCTGCTCGCCGCGCCCGGAGTCCATGGCCATCCACAAGTCCATGGACTACGGCAAGACCTGGGTGCCCTTCCAGTTCTACTCCACGCAGTGCCGCAAGATGTACAACAAGCCCAGCCGCGCCGCCATCACCAAGCAGAACGAGCAGGAGGCGG
>NW_010521815.1:0-712 GCF_000687285.1 Phaethon lepturus
CAGCCAGGACAGCTGACCGCAACTGGCCAAAAGGACATTCCATACCGTATGACGTCATGCTGACTAAATGAACTAGGGGAGTTGGCCGGGGAGGTGCCGCGGCTCGGGAACTAACTGGGCATAGGTCAGCAGACAGTGAGCAATTGTGCTGTGCATCACTGTTTTGTATATTATTTTATCATTATTATTTTTTCCCCTGTCAATTAAACTGTCTTTAGCTGAACCCATGAATTCTACCCTTTTTCTGGTTCTCCCACATCCTGCTGTGAGGGGAGGGTGAGTGAATAGCTGTGTGGTTGTTTTAGCTACCTGATGGGTTAAACCACAACAGTCCTTTTTGGCGCTCAACGTGGGGCATGACGGGTTGAGATAATGACAAAACTGACTAGAAGGTGTTAGAAAACATTTGTTATAAGCATTTATTATATTAGTTTGATAGTTGCTGGTCACAATGTTGACTTATTTACTCTCAAAGTTCTTGTGCTTGTTCTCAGGGGTGTGTTCTGTGACACCTTACTTGCTGTATATGTTCCCTATTGTGCTGTTTATCATCTCTCAGAACTGAGTCAGGGTTATCATTGTGCTGTACTTTGTAATAGAGGATTATAATATGATGAAATGCCTGGTCATGACACTAATCTGGTATTTGTACTCAGCATTGCCCTCATCTCTGTACTTGGGGACCCATCTCTTGGAAACTATTAATAATTAC
>NW_010521816.1:0-385 GCF_000687285.1 Phaethon lepturus
GACGCGCGTAGGAGTTTGTTGTGAAACGTAAAAAAAGTCGTGTCAGCTTTGGGTCAACAGGGAAATAGCGACCGACTTAGGGTGACTGGAGAACAGACGGAAGAGGGGTGACGCGTTGTTTGAGTGCTCCTGGACTAAACCCCCCGGCGCCCAGGCAGGAGGCGGCCGGAGGAGATGTCCGCCAGGCCAGGTCACACCATCCCGACAGAGCAGAAGAGCGAACACGCGAACAGAGGGATAGCATAAGGGATTGAAGGAAGTGAACGTGTAGATGAATAAGCAGATAAAATTACAAATTTACCTGGAAGAGCCTGGAGCTGTTTTCCCAGAGAGGGTATTTTCCGCTCCCGGGTACAGAAGGGGCAGCAGCCAACGACCGGCCTTT
>NW_010521816.1:410-1012 GCF_000687285.1 Phaethon lepturus
AGCCTCCGCTTTCCTCGCAGCAGCCCAGAGAAACCACTTGCATCTTGTTTGGGCTAAACATATACATTCCCATACCAACACCACCTCTTCGGCTATAAATAGAGAAGCCGGCAACCTTGCTTTTCCTTAACAAACAGCTTTTTAGCCAAAAGGCCAGAAGTTTTCGTCAGCATCAGCCACTCGCCTCCCTCAGCAGCCCTTCTGCACGCGCGCACGCAGGCGTGAACGCGCCCGCAGCATCGGCGCTCCGCAGCACACGGCGGCAGGCAAACTGGAACCCTCATTAACCCCCGGCTTCAGCTCACGCAGAGCAGAGCCCCCGGGGAAAACGCTTCCCCGGTCCAAACGCACAACTTTGGTTATGTGTGTCACGAGCAAATCTCAGTGGGATGCTTTATTCCTTGCTGAATAAATGGGGTAAGTCCTCCTCCGCATGCAGACTGGGGTGTCAATACAAGCCTTCAGCTTCATTTAATGCTTATTAGCTTCCTATGGCCGACAGCCACGTGAGCCAGGAAAGAAAACAGCAGTTCCTTGCAGCCAACGGCGATGACGGCAAAGGAGCCGGCCACGCACGTGCGTGGCATCCGCCACGCCGTGGC
>NW_010521816.1:1043-1473 GCF_000687285.1 Phaethon lepturus
CAACGCCTTGGCGAACTCTGCCAGTCCCCTCTGCGGAGCAGGAGGGCCACAGTCGTTAAGGTTAAATTAAGGCAGCTTGCAAAAATAAGCTTCATTTATTTCTTGATTTGTTCTTTCCTCAGGACATTCCCAAAAGCCAAATTCCCCCCCCCCTTCATTTGTGAGCCCTTCCAAGGATTAACCTGCTTGGAGCATGCGGGTCATTACAGTTCGGTGGTTTTTGGAAAGGAAGATGAATGAAACACAGGAGGGGGAGAGAGTGAAAAAGCACCAGTCCCACCTCCATTTTCTTTTTCTGTTTTCATAAAAGCGACCCTTTTTAGACAGGGCTCCCAGGGCAGAAGAGCTCAGCTTTGAAAGGTGCCGTTCGGTCCGGCAAGAGGTTATTAAAACCCAGATGCCCAACTTCGCTTGGGAAGAGACCGGACCC
>NW_010521817.1:0-7349 GCF_000687285.1 Phaethon lepturus
GTGCAGCTCGAGACCGAAGCCGAAGCTGCAGGGAGGACTGCTTGATAGGGAACTTTTTTTTTCCATTGCCTGTGTGTTTTTTCTCTTCTCGGCAGGGCCCTAACCTGATTATTAATCAGCCCGACGAGCTGCTGGAGAGCATGTCCGAGTGGTGCAAGGAGCACCACGGGAAGGTAACCCTCCTGGAGCAGTCGTGCTGCCCTTTCTGTTTCTTTGCTGCGATGAGACTGTCGTGTAATTCAGAATTATTAGTTGCAGTACAGTCACCTAAAAAGGGACAACGCCTGTGCTGCATAGTATGTGATCAAACGGCGGAGAGGAAGGATGATACTTACCGTCTCCCATGCTTTTTTTTATACCGAGGAGCTTGGACCTTTGCCCAAGGTCTCGCACGTCACCCATGGCGCAGCAGCAAATTGCGTTCGCGTACCTTGAGTCTTCATCCTGTATCTCTGTGGCAAGATTGCCTCAAAAGGGCCTGTGCTTTGCAGCCTGGCTCTTCATAACTTTGAATAGAGCCAGAAGCATCAGCAAAGGCCAACGGCTCGTGCGGGAGCTTCAGGCAGGGCGAGACACGCGTCGCCGGGCCTGGGAATGGGATGCCTCGCTCGGATGCGTGCCGCTGGTTCCCAGCGCCACAAGCGGAGGGTCAGCACCCTGCCTCTCAGTGTGAGGCTGAGAAGTCGGGCCTGGCTCCCCGGTCCGCTCGCTGAGCTGTCGGCCGTGGCCAGCCTCTGCCGGAGCCCCCGCTGCGGGCTGGGATGGGGCGACTTCTCTGGCAGCTCCCAGTGAAGCCCGTTCCGTGTTGCCTGAAACAAGTCACAAGAACAGTTCCGACAGAGAAGGGGAAGACGTGGCTTGGAGTCCCAGCTAAGAGCAGGCGCAAGATCAGTGTAGAATAGTCCAGAGCCGACAAAATGCAGGTTTATCCCTGCAGATTCGGACATTGGGAGGATTAAACAGACCGATTTAGCGTAAATGTTGGATTGTTATTTTTGCCCGTCCCCCTCAGCGCTGTAAGCCCAGTGTATTTTTTTCTCCGAAAGCTTAACTTTTGCAGCAAGAGATTATTTTTCGCTCTTGCAGCCACCAAAGAAAGCTTCCCCCTTGCCAGTAGCACGAAAGCGAATGGATTTTCCAACCCCTGAGTACGAATTGAAATTCAAGTTAGTTTTCAATTAAGGGCTGAAGTTTTAAGACACCCGTAACCCCTCCCTTCCTCCCGCCCTTCGGCGTCTCACTCTCCCCAGGAAGGATTAGCAAGCGTTTGGAAAATTAATATTAATTTACCGTGATGGGTGCTTTTCCCCTTCTCCAGTGGAGGACTCAAACTCGGCTTCAGTTCACGAGTGAATTGAAGATGGTAGCATACGTTATCGCTGCTCCTGAGGAGCTACTTAGTTTTAATTGACTGGGGAAAGGAGAAGCAATTAGAATACAGATGTAAATGCAGCCACGTAATGAATTTTTTAACCACCACTTGGATCTGTCAAGTAGATTTTTGCGGCACAGTCGTGGAAATATATAGCGTAGCCAGATGGAAATAAATCAACTGAGAACACTTGCAGCAGATTTGACATTTCACTATTGAAAAAAAGAGAAGGAAGGAACTTTCCCGTTTTTTACAGGAATCTTGGTAAGCGCTTAACGCCAAGATCCTGATTACTTCTGTTTGTTTATACCTGCTGCTCCGCGCTGAGGAGGCGGATGCCTCTGGGTAAGCGGAGAGAAATAGAATGCTCTGCTGGACCTCGTCTAAACGAGGCTTGCACAAGGTCTCGGTAGTTGAGAAGAACCCCTAGAAAGCGCAGCAGCCGGGGGCGGGGGGGGATAATCGCAGGCACGTGGGTGGCGTTAGGACTATTCTGCGACGGCCTTTCCCTTGTGCCGATTTTTACGCCCCGAGCGGGGAAGAAAGGCAAGGGGTTGTCCCAGCATCCTGAAACACAGAGTTCCGTTGGTACTTCTGGGCACGCTGGGGAAGAAACGATACTGGGCGGGTTGATCTTTTGCTGGTGAGCGTTTCTGGAAGTATCTGGCACGGCAGTGTATTTCCGATGTGTGACGGCTGGCTCTTTTTTGCAGTCTGGCCTTACTAAGGCTGTGAAGGAGAGTCGAATTTCACTGCAGCAAGCAGAGTATGAGTTTCTGTCCTTTGTACGACAACAGACACCCCCGGGTCTCTGTCCTCTTGCAGGTAAAGTATGTTCTTTCCGAATAACGACAACGATATCATCCCTCCTGCAGCTCCCAGCTGGGTGCCGGAAGGCCCGCCGCTGCGTGTGGCGGGGGGGCTTTAGTTTTCGGTGCCGAGATCTAGCACGCAAATCAAAACCTGTTGAGTCAAGAGAGGTTCGGTGATGGCATCGTCAGACCCGACGGCGTCTTTTCCTCACCGTGTGTATCGAACCGAACACCAAAAACGAATCTCCCAACTGTCCCGTTAGCTGGAACTACACTTGGGACACTCGCGTATGGTCTCGGGAGTAGCGCTAGGTGAAATCAATACCGATGCTTAGTTTCACTTGGCAGAAAAGCCGATGCTTGCATAACGCTTTGATACTTACCTGCGTGACAGAAATCGTGGGAGTAGTGACTGAAGAACTAATAGAGGGATTACGCGTTTAAACCGCGTGTGATCTTGAAGTGAAAATCTGACAAACCTTTACAATCACGTTTAGTAGAAAACGGGATAAAGGAGCTGCTTGCGAATAGCTTTTCAGACCCTATGATCTTTCTCCCACTTGGTTAGCCTGCTTCTCGTTTAGATGTCGTTCGTAGCAGCTTTGTAACATCTTTGAAGAGACGTCTTGTTTTGTGTCTTTGTAGGTAACTCTGTTCATGCAGATAAGAAATTTCTTGACAAATACATGCCTCAGTTCATGAGGCATCTTCATTACAGGATCATTGACGTGAGCACCGTCAAAGAACTTTGCAGGTAAGTATTCCTCACATTCAATAGCGACAGATAATCGCGGGAAGCCTGTGAAGTGGCGTTAAGGCACGCTCTGCAAAAAGAAGGTTAAAGGCTGCTGGGGGGGGGGCTCCCTGCAGCCACCTCCTTCTTTCATCTCTCCTGTTTGGGCGGACGCGCCGGCTCCGCCGTGAAGTACTCAGTGAGTGGCGTGCTCCGGTGGCTGCAGTGCGCTGGCTCCCGGGGCTGTGGCTTCCCTGGATGCCAGTGAAACGGAAATTCTTTCACCGACTGTTACAAACCCGCAGCGGCCACCAGACGTGTTTTTGAGTCCCGATTTCCTTTTCTAAGTGGCGCATTTTTCCGTTTACAGACGCTGGTATCCAGAAGAATACGAGTTTGCACCAAAGAAGGCGGCCTCTCACAGGTGAGGTTTCGGCTTTTGTCTCTAACTCCTCCTTGTCACGCAGGAGCCGCGCTCTTCCCGAGGAGAATACGGAGCTGCCTTTAAATTCCAGGCACGCTGCTTCTAATGCAAAAACTGGAAGGCTGCAAAGGGGGAGATGAGAGTTCTGTTCCTGGCTATTTCCCCGAGTTCCTAATGTGTCAGAGAGCTGGGTCTCCCTTCTGTGGAAGGGCTTAATTTTGAGTTGCACTCCTGCCAGCATCTCGAGCGTCCCTGAAAGTTGCAGTTGCCCCGAGGTTTCGGAAGAAAAGATTCTGTGCAATATTAACCCACGCTTATAGAAAGCTATGTGTTCTGGTTCTTCCAAACAGAGCAGCCTGTGGCTCCTGTGGCATCCGTTGGCCTTGATAAGCCCGTATATCCCGTGTACTGTATGCACAGTAAGCGTAGCCGTGCCGCAAAAAAAAACTCTTCCATCTGCGCAGACTAAACGTAGGGAAAAAGGCGCAAGACACCTACCTGCACGTTGAAATGTCACAGTGGACTTTCCGCAGGTGCCGTTTGGCACTTAAGAGCTGCGACTGTCCTACAGGACGGTGAAAAAGAGTCACTGAGCCTTTAGCTCGCTGCTCTTGATGCGGCCGCGCTAGGCGGGAGCGGAGGCCCTGGTACAAAAAGAGAAGGGGTGACAACTGTCGTAGGGGTCTCGATCGGAATGGGGGGCCCGCGTGCTGCACCACGGGAACGTGCAGTAAGATTACTGCTGCTGAGCGGACCTTACTGTCTGAGCAGGCGAAACGGGCCAGAGCAGGAGCTGGACACGGGTCTCCGGAGCCCTCATCGCCGTTGTCTCCGATTGCGTTGCTTTTAATACCTGAAGCCGTAGAACCTGTTGGCTTTCGGGAGCTTCCGTGTCCCACGGTGACATCAACTAGTAAGCTGTGTGTTACTCCCTGGCCTGTCAGCGCCGGTGGGCTTTTATTGCTCTCTGCCTAGCGGGGGTTGTTCTTATTTCTGACAAGAGTTTGATTTCTTACAGCCTGGAATTTTTCAGAGGCGTTAGAAGCCCGATGTAGCTGTGGACGCGTTTTGAAACCCTCCTTTAATTCTCTTTCAGAGCACTCGATGACATCAGGGAAAGCATCAAAGAGCTTCAGTTCTACAGAGATAGCATCTTCAAGAGGAAAACGGATGAAAAGAAAAGGAAACTAATAGAGAACGGAGAAAGCGATAAACCTGCCAGCTGATTTCTCGTCTAACCATGCCATCCCGTGGCACGTACTAGATGTGTCTCCCGGTTCTTTTCTGTTTGCCAGTCTCCCGAGAAGCTGCACCCTTCAGTTACCTTGTTTCTTAACAGCTGTTAAAATGCAGATGGGAAGCCTGAGTTACCGCTTCTTTTCTGTTTGAGCAAGGAATCGCCACGCTCGAGCCTCAGCAGCTTCTTTCTTTGTACGTACTAGGTAAAACGCTGTTTGATACTCCTCTTCGTCTGGTTTTAGATGCAGTCTTTCACTACACAATAAAAACAGCTCTGCTGAGAGACAGTGTCTTCACGCAGCCTGTCTTTTCTGCTCGCTGTACGCTGCCGGGTGAACCAGCCTCTCGCAGGTTTGCTAGAGGAAGCGCTCCGGGAAGTTGTTTTCGTTACACGGTAACGGTACGTGCGCCTGTTGCGTTCGTGGGCATTGAACAAGGAATTCCTTTTGTGCGACACCTCCGTTTAGAAACAGACTAAAGTTGCGCATCAGTAAGCGCAGCCGGCCGCGTGTTGGGCGCTGGTGTCGAGGCACGGCCCTCTTTTATCACTGTAATTCAAAGGGCACAAAGCCGTCTGCTGTGCACCGAGGTGCGCGCTGGTTTGCTGTATCGAGCTCCCGCGTGGGCAGCATCTGCGTGCAAGGGAACCGCCCGAGCCGCTTGCTTTGGGAGCGGGCGGATGACATCTCAGCTCACAAAAAGCCTGAAGTGTTGCGGGTCCTTCGGGTCGGGACGGAAGACAGCGGTACGGTAGCTGCAGCGGCCTCGAATAATCGCTTTGAAAGCGTCTAGGCTGCAACGCTTTCCGTTTTCACAGCGTGCTGGTGAGGACAGGAAAGGCGAAAAGCTGCTTCCGTGACCTCAACTGACCTGTGGGTCAGCTTTACGGAGGAAGCATCAACTGCTCTTAGATGTGCAGGCTGGGAAAAGCGAAGCGTGGAAGGGACGTATGTTGGGAGAGGGGCCCGCACGTTTCTCCGCGAGTAGCGCGCTCTGTTCATCTGGCTTTAGGTGCAGCCTTTCGCTACCCAATAAAAACAGCTCCGTTGAAAGGTGGCTGGTTAATATTGGAGTTAAAACGAAAGCGTTCTTAGAACATTCTGTTTTAATAACAGAAACCTCGACGTTGAACAGGTCACGCCGTGGAGTAGGTAAACGCAGGCACAGCAGGGACAGGTGTGGTACTCGGGGACAGGACTTGGTACCCCGGAAACCAGTGGCACAAGTGTTAAGACTGACAAAACGTATTCCCCATCGCTGGCCAAAATACGGGCTCTCTTGGTAACGAAACTACCCGCGGGGAAGGGTCTGAAGTGCTGGCCCGGAACCGCGGCGATGACCGAAGCTTGTCGGTTCGTGAGAGACGTCCTCTTTTCCCTTAATCGCAGAAATACAGCGGCGACTCACAGTTAGGAAGGAGAAGGCTCATGAATACGAGGCGGGGAATCGGGGACCCCGCGCCACGCTTCCTTTGACTTCGGAGAAAACGGGTCTCGGCAGCACCTGACCGGGATGGGAAGAGATGCCACTAGAGGGAGACGCCTGGGTTCCCGGCTGGGGTTTTCCTCCGGCACGGGAGAAAGCACGGCTGGCATCCCTGCTAGAGGGAAGGTCAACGCGTGGCCGGACGTCCTTTCTTGCCGTTAGCTGCGGAAGGGCATTGGACAAATCCCCCCGGCCCCAAAATTTCCTCATTTTTCCCTTTTTCAATTCCATTTACGGTGATCTTCCCGTTGCTCCCTCGGCAGGGTGAGCTAAAAGCTCTCTAAATGCTGCACGAGCTTCACTTGAAGCGCGCGAGGGGTCGTGTCGGTTTAACGGGAGCATTTACATGCTCGTTGAACCTCTGTGCGTGCGCGGTGTTTTTAGGAGGGAGCCCGTGGCGGCGGGTTCGCGCTCCGACCGACGGGGAGGAGCGCCCATGGTACAGGGCATTCCAGCGCGCGGCAGAGCGAGCGCCGGGGAATGGGAGCGCACCAGCGGAACCCGTTTGCTTCCCCAATAAATGCATCTCGCCACATTTACTCGGCCACGTTAAAAAACCGCTGGCCCGTTCTACACGAATTCGTCAAAACCTGAAAGAGTCGGTGATGCGAGAACTGCAGGTAGCCCCTCATCGTCTGGCGCGCTGAGACAACGAGGATTTGCACGTGGAGGGCTTGTCGCATCTTACTACCTATGTCGCTACGCACACGACGACGTGTATGACGAGAAATAATACACGCGTGCTCCTGAAATGGCACGAGGGGGAAAGATGATCACGTTTACCTCCCCACGCAGAGTCAAAACCTGTTGCTTTTCTGCTCGCGCCCTGGAAGCGGCGTACGTTTTACGTATCGGCCTTCTGTAAGGTCGCCTCTTGAGCCACCTGCGTACAAAGACGCCCTTTCGCACGTCGCGGGCCTACTCGTAGCAACACCAGGACCTTACCTCCCCGGCGCGTGGCAAAAGCGTCAGGTGGCCGCCGAGACCTGCTCCGCATTTTGGTTAAGCACCGCTGCCCGCCGATCGCGACGGCAGGCGAGGGGCTTGTCCATACGTGGAAACAAGTGCCGGTTGCGCGGGTGAGACTGAAGGTGGGAAACCTCCATTGAGAGTCGACGACAGAGGACTAAACAGCTACGCTTCGCCATTTTCCAACGCCGGAAAATTCCGGATTCGATGGTTTGCCCGAGTTTTCCTTTCCCTGCTTTTTCCTCCACCAACTCATTTGCTCAAGTCATTAAAAAAAAACACCCCAAAACCCAACTATTTCTCCTGGTTTTCCTG
>NW_010521817.1:7386-7778 GCF_000687285.1 Phaethon lepturus
CGCCCCCGGCACGCACCCAGCCACAGCAAATGCCGGCTCTCGGAAAAGAGAAAGGTCTCTCCACGGTTTTGAGGGGCGGCCGCTGCTGCCAGCTTCAACCGAGAAAAATTTAACCTGGAGCTACCGTTCAAAAATAAAATGCCTGCAATAAACGGCACGAATGTCCTCTGAAAACCGCAATCGACCGCGCTCGCTCTTGCCCCGAGAGGCGTTCCGCACCAGGACCGAGCCGGGCACCGGGAGATGTGCGCCCGGCTCCGGCAGCCGGCCCAGGGCGGAGGAGCAGGGCTGGGAAATAAACACTGGAAATCGGCATTTATCCCCTGTAGGGTTTCAACAACAAAACGCTTCCCAGCCCTGACGGTGCCGGAGGGTCCCGCGCCGCCGGGGGG
>NW_010521817.1:8265-8608 GCF_000687285.1 Phaethon lepturus
GGAAATGCTTACACGGAAGGCGAGCGTTTGTAGGCTTCGGGGCCGCCGCCTTGATGACGCGCTCCTGTGTCTGTCCTTCCCCGAGAAGCCGCGGCGGTTTTAAATTAACACCAGCGAAACGAACTTTTATTTCGAAGAGGGAGCGAGTTCTCACGGCAGAGGTTTCGCCGCAAGGTAACGGGCCACAACGCGTGGTATTTATTCCGCAGGGAAAACGGAGGCACGGGTACCTCCCAGCTCATGTCACACACGGAAACCCCGCTCACACGGGGGGTGGTTGTCACCCCGAGCGCATCCTTTGGGCATTTAGTAGTGTGGAGAAATGGCTTAAAGTACTAAAAAT
>NW_010521818.1:0-1217 GCF_000687285.1 Phaethon lepturus
GAGCAGGGCTGGCCCCCGCGTTGGTGTTGTAGGTGCTACGTCCAGCGGGGACGTGGTGCGGCACAACTTAGGAGTTGGCCCTGGGTTTGGTTGCTCCCGCTGGAAAGCAAGGGGTGCGCCCCATCGCTGCGGCCAGAAAGGTGGGGTGGGCACCAGGCTTAAACCTCCCCTACGCCTGAGGAACGGGTAGGGGTTTGCTAGCCACGTTCTCCGGAATGGATCCATTGCCAACACTTGACAAGATTGTGTCTTGTCTATATATTGGGGGACAATATTTCTTCTGCTTTATTGGAGTAGATCTTGTTGTGCTGAATAGAAATACTCTCCAGTGCAAAATGCTGAGTGCATTTCCCTGTGGAGCTCCCAGCCTGACGCAGTGCCAGTGATCTTCCCACCAGTGTGTACCCAAGGATCAGCATCCTGGCAGTGGGAGAAAGGCCCAGGACCCAGTGATTTGACTGGTGTGGTGCTGCTCTCTGGGAACAGCCTGACAAAGGTACAAGAGGTGACAGCCATCTCCCACTGCCAATGAATCAATCACAAAATACCTGGTGGCATCCAAAAGAAATGTGTCCGAAAGCTGTTGTGTCTCCAGGATTCAGCCAACATCTGAAGACTTTCGGTTATCAGGGGGTTGCCCAGCCAAGACGTTCATCCCAGGAAACGTTTTGTCCTCTGATGGTAAAAGCCCCCAGCTCGCTGGTCTGAGATAGTGTCCTCCATTGGTCAAACCTCGCCCAGATGGAAAAACGAGTGGTCCACTGATTTTTCTTCTGCTGCAAAATGCCAGGCTCTGCTGCTCGTACCTGCAGAGGGGGGACCCCAGCGAGCATCTTCTCTGGGAATGCCCATGTCAAGCTGCACATTGCAGAGTCGTTCTAAGAAAACTGAACTAGAAGAAAGCTGTTGTATTTTGTAAACCTGAAGATATCTGCAATCACAAGACCTCAGCCAGTGAACTGGTGGATTCAAGCTTGCGTTGTCCCTCGGAGGCAGCGTGCGGCAGGGCTGGCAGGGTCCAGGCAGCGGATCATGGCGGTTTGCACGTCAGCTCGTTGGCACTTTCTCTTGCACTGGAGCTGCATCATCCATTGCTTTTTGGGAGCTGAAATTGGCCCTTTGCAGGCTGTGGTGGACAGAGAAACAACAAACCTGGCTTGGGAAATAAAAGCACCTGAACAGAATGGATATTTGAACAATTCCATCTTTCCATAGCT
>NW_010521818.1:1229-5950 GCF_000687285.1 Phaethon lepturus
CTGGGCACGCGGGCCTGCCACCAGGGTCCCCCGGAGAGCCCCAGCCTCTGGAGGGGCCACCACGGTCGCTCACTGTCCCTCCAGGGAGCCCGTGGTGCTCGAGCCCAGCCTTGGGGTGACCACCAGCATCCTTGCAGATGTACAAAAGGGAGATCTTGCAAACCTCTGCCTCCCCCGCAGGAGGGAGAGCCTTCTCCGAGGGAGGAGAGCCGAAGCGACTCCCCATCTCCATTTGATGCTGTCCAATTCATTGGAAATTATCCCAGCTTGGAGGGACCCATCGAGCCTGAAAGGCAGTCCCGAGGATCTGGGCAGGCCAGCTCGCCCCTGTTCTGCCTTTCCTTTCCTAGAGTGTCTTGGTGTTTTTGCCATGGAGAACTTGTAACCTTGAACCTTAGTTTTCTGTGCGCTGTGAACCGCCCCCAGAGTACCTACTGCAAGCCCCCAGCATCATTTCTGAGGTTGCTGTGAGACAAAAGCAGTGGAAAACATCTTGTTAACTCGTTGGCACTTTCTCTTGTGCAGGAGCTGCATCATCTGTTGCCTTGGTGGGAGCTGAGATTCGCTCTTTGCAGGCAGGGGAAGGCAGAGGAGCTGCAAGCGTGCCTTTGGAAATTAAAGAACCCCAATAGAAACATCTTCATGTTTTCCATTTCTTCAGCATCTTCATTGCCCATGTCCCTTTGCTGCACTGCACCGACAGGACCTGGAAAAGGGGGTGGCCGGGGGTACCGCGATGCAGCCCAGCCCATCAGCAGCCCCCATCGCAGGTGTCCCCCTGTTGTTCCCCTGTTGAGTGCAGCCGGGTGTCCTCAGGGGGACATCCCCGGCCGTGGTCCGTGCCGCGGTAGGGGGGCACTCCTGAGTCCTCGGCGGTCTCTGGGACGCCCCGCGGCGCAATGCAAGCTGATATTTTTCTCCCACTTTAGATGTGTGTTTGCGCTCACTTTGTCTTGGTTCCTCAGGAGATAGGGTTGCTCTCTGCTCTCGTTTCGGACAGATCCAAGGCTGGGGGCTATTCTGTGCCTCTTCAGTCGAGTACATCTGGTAAATCTCAGATTTCAGAACAGTTTCATATAGTTGCAGGACATGCGTTTCCCAGCAATAGGGCTCGAAATGGCAGTGTGACAAATCAAGAGGGCTATTTCTGCAGGAACATGTCTGTATTAGGAACAGATAAAATTTCTTTACGTGTAAATAAATCCAAACCAGGTCCTTCCTACTTTTTTGCTTAAATACACAAAGGAACTGTCAGTGTCTGCCCTTACAGTAAGTGTAATAAAATGAAGGAACCCTAACACATTTGCCAGTAAGGTACCATCAACATAACCACGTAAATAGAAAAAAGTATTATTGTCATCACAAGACAATAATTTTTGTACCTACTGGAGTAATATAATTACTTAAGCATTTTCACAGCGCATATGTGATAGAACTGTGAGGCTCCAACAAAAGCAGTGGGGCTGGACTTGCTTTGCAACCTGTGTTATGAACGATTGAAATCGTCGATTGCTGGTGAAGAGAGGATTGTGTGACGCCTGTGTGTAGCCAGCAGAACAATGGCTGAACACCAGGCTCAGGTCTGCATCTTTTTCTGGACTTACTTTTTCACTAATGCAGCTTTGGGAGCAGAATGAGTAAATCCACGTATGATGCTCAGATCCTGCAATCACAAAACTGGGAAATGGTGAATTGTTTCATTGACTCCAGTGTGCTGGCTGCAGATACTAAGTTTTTCTGCCTGCTCTACCAGTGGGCATTAGCTTGGACATTTCCTCACGTCAGGGAATGAGAGAGGGAAGGGGCTGGTCTCTAACCCAACCTCCTGCTCACATCCCTAGCACAACATTCAGCGTGGTTGTGGCTTTACTTAGCCAAGCCTCGAAAACCTCCTAGGATGGAGACCTCCCCACCTTCTTGGTGACCTGTCCCAGGGCTGTAAGATGTGTTGCTGGACTGCCTGGAGAAAGAGGAGATCCTTTCCTCGCTTGACCACCGACTTGATGACTTTTTGCAAGTGACTTTATCCTTCGCCTCGGTTTCCCGGCTGCCCTCAGAGCTGCTGTTACCCAGCAGCAAAAGCAGCACCAAGTCTGGTACTGCACCAAGTGCCGAGCCCTGCAGCAAGCCCTTCGCCCCGGAGCCTGTCTGTGCAGGAGGGTCCCCAACCCAGCTAACCTGCAGAGAGGCTGTGCGTGGATTAAGACTGCTTATACACACACACACGTATGTATTAACTTAGAGCATGACAGCTGAGGAGGGTGCCAGGCTCACACAGGCACGCTGTGCTCACACGTGTGCTGCTCATGCCCTCGCCCACGCCTACACCCGGGCAGGGGGACCCCATCCTGCATTAAGAGGAGGGTGCAAAGGCAGCCTCCCACCCTGGGACATGACTGCCTGCGGTGGAGGGACTTCTCCAGCAAGGACTGGGCAATGCCTGTCGTTACTCGGTCGCCCTCCATAGACGGCTCATCGCCGGTCGCCAGGTCAAGCCGAGAGATGACCGGCTCTTTATCCTCTTACCAGTGCCAGGAGTTGTCCAGGTCATTGCAAGCCTCTTAGGTCTGCTTTTAGAGACCTACCTCTGAAATAAAGCTCTGCGATTATAGCTCTCTAAGGCACCCACCTTACCTCTTTTCTGGACTCGGGAGTCCTACTCTCTTCTTCCTCTCTGTTGTCCCTTTGATCAGTAACTGTGGATTCACACCTATAATTAATACAGATCCAGGCTGTGAATTTGGAAGTGGACTGGTGATCCAGTTTTGTCCCACTGGAAAATTGCCCTGTGCCGGGAGCCTGCTTATACCCTGCCACAGGGCAAGGGCTGTTCGCCCGCACGCTGGTCAAGGGATGGAAGTGAGGAACAAAGTCCAAGAGTTTTAATGACTATGGAGAAGGACATTGTTTACTCAAACAGAAACATTTCCCCTCTCAATCCTCGGTCCTGGCAGGGTCCTGAGTCCCCCCTCCTCTCCATTTGCTCTGAAAATCTGAGAAAGGGCATAAAAAGCATGAGTTTCTAAGCAAAACGTTGCAAAAAATGGTCCAGTTTCATCACAAAAGGTTGGAAAAAGGTGCTGCCCTGTCCTTAGGAGTTCCCAGAATGAATGCACCCTGCTCAGACTGGGAAAAGTCTTTTTATAGAGAGCTGTGACTTGCCTTTTCCTTTCCTTTTCCAAATTCAGTCTGGAGAATGACATCTTTTCAAAGTAATCCAGTATCCCAGGGAGGATTTGTACATGCAGATAGCCCATAATGTCTGCTACAGCGTAAGAGAGCTGCAATGCAGCTCAGAGAAGGTTAAATGATGAAAAAATATGGCAGACATGGTAAGTATTTGGCATGTTACATGCAACAAAAGATGAACAACAGCAACTGGGACATTATCTTTATTTGCTAAAAATAGAGTCCCACAAAGTTTAAAGAAAAGCACTTTATGCTTGTAAACCTCTCCTCTGGCTGTTAAAGAGCCTTCAGAGATGGGCTTTGTGGCTTTGGGATGTCGCGTCCCCTTTCAAAGGCTGCCCAGGGCTCAGACAATTGAAACTCAATACAACATCAGCCACAATGGCGGGGAATAAATAGTTCTGACATGACCCGCTTTTCTCGCTCATCAGAGACTGACGCATGAACGGGAGCTTTGCGGCAGGTACGTCTCTCACGCAGCCACATCCCGTACGTACCCGGGATGCCCCCCAGCCCTGCAGAGCCCGGCACCGAGCGCGCTAGCAGAGCCACCAGCGAGCGGGCAGATCGTTTGCCCGCGACGCTGTGGAGTTATGCACGGGCATTTGATACACTGCAGCTGACGGGCTGGTTGCAGAGCTGGGCGCTTGGCTGCCCGTCCGCGCCTTCAAAGAATCGCTCATCCACTGCACGCGGGCACACTCGCTTTCCCTGGTACCCTGTAATGGGAGCAAAAAAAGCAAATCCCTCAATCCTCCTTTGCTCTTCCAGCTGCAAAGAAACCAACTTAGTTAAGTCTGAGACTTTGGCCAACTCTGTTTTATCGCCGGCTATTTGTGCATAAATGCAGAAAGTCATTTTTGCAAGAGTGCAGTACCAAAGCCATTATTAACTTGACCCCACGAGCAGAGGGGATGATGTGATATTCGGCACCAGCCAAATAAAGAGAGAACAATAGGGCTATTTTAGTGAGGCTTTCAGGGGGCTCCCCGGGGAGCCGAACCTCCCGTTGGCTCATCATACACAAGAAAAACAAGACCGAGCTCTTGCACCCTGGCTTCTCTGTCGTATAAATACCAGCTTCAGCCAGGGCATGAAAGAAATCTATTGTCTCGAAGGCTGTGTTTCGAGGCAAAATGCTCTGGTAAGGCCAGTAATCTTAACAACCCCCCCACGTGTGCCTATTGTTTGAAGAGCAGAACAATTGAAGGGTGCTCTCATGGGCTAAAGATAGAAAGGCAGCTGGTGCTGTCCTTTTCCCTGTAACTGAGAATAAAACAATGCCCAAGTATTGTCTGCATTGCTGGAGCGATGACATTGGACTCTCTGCCAAGAGAGCATCTAAAAGATCAATGAAACCCGGGTTATTTATAAGTGGGTAGTGTCATTTCTTCCCCAAAGTAATTTCATTTCCTTAGCTTTTCCACCAGGCCTTTCTGCGCCGTGAAGTGGCCGTGGAACGAGGTATAAATAGCACCGAGCCAGGCTGCGAGAGAGGCAGCAGGACCGGCTGGTGGAAAACGAAGCTGCCA
>NW_010521818.1:5999-14077 GCF_000687285.1 Phaethon lepturus
CCCTCCGGCGGGGGCCCCACCCCCAGCGGCCGCCACGCTGGCCGTGCACGGACCCAGCAGCTGGTTCCCCGGGGCCAGGGTCCCACCAAAACCAGGACTTGCTTCCCGGGGGAGCTTTTAGGGAGGTTTCTTTCACCCACCGGCCAACAAACAGGCAGTAGCGTGGGCTGTGTGTGTGCGCCCAGCTCAGCTGCCGTGTGGGGATGCTCAAGGTAGCCCTTGAGCCCAAACACCATGGGACAGAGCCTTGCTTAGGGTCAGGGGACATCTCGTAGGGGAAAGCTGCTGTCTGCAAGATGGCATCTCACCAGGGCATATCCAGACAAGAGACTGGAAACCTGGAATCGGATATTCGCTGCAGTTGGAAGAAAGAAAAGCCCATCTTCTCTGATGGGCCATAGTGAGGTGAGAAGGACTACTGTTATGATGTGAGGACGTGCAGGAATATTGCTCCCTCCTAGGTGACGGCCAGTCTTGAGAAAGGTCCAAGCCTACCAGATCCCATGAAGACCTCCCATGTCTGTTGCCACTCCATCTTGAACAGTTGTCCTTTGCCATGAGATAGACTTGAGCTCTATCTAGTGTGAGGCTTGATGATCAAGGGGAGGGAAAAGCCGAGCAGTGTCTGAGCCCGCAGTGAGCAGAATGCTGCATCGATGGGCCAGGAGAGCAGAGCCATGGCCTTCATCAGGCCAAGGAAACAACTGCTAAAGCCAAGCAGGTCCCAGCCCAGTACGCCACTTCCATTATGTCCTCAACACCACCCTAGTCTAGTTGCCCATGGAGTGAGGGAGAAGGTGCATGAGGAATGGAGAGAGCAGGGAGCTGTGATGGGATCATCCCAGGCACCGACGCTCTGCAAGCGGCTGGTTGAACGGGCGTGGTGTGTGTGCAGGACAGCACCCAACCTCGTGCTCCCACATCTCAAAGCAGAGGAAAACTGATGCAAAACCAGCACAGCCAGGGCACTGCAGGGGCAGATCCTGCACACAGACTGGCAGAACTGCGTCCCTGCTCTTACTCTGCTCAGGCTCTGACCTCCCTTGCAGCCTCCAAGGCAGCTCTTGGTCATGATTTCCAGTGGCTGCTGTGTGCCAGGGTCTGTCCCGGCAGGCCAGCTGCAGTTAAGGTGCTATTTAGTACTCAAATGAACAGAGCAAGATTCTCTTTTCTCTCATTATTTTAAAGCCAAAACCTCAAGCATCTTCACTGAAGACTCACACATTCCTGTAATTTTTGCAGTGCTCAGTACAACCCTCATTCCTAAACAGATGCTTTAAGGTGGCAATCCCCAGAAAAAAAAACCCTCGAACTTCAAAGCTTCTAAATTCAAAGCGAACAAACAAAACCTCTCAAATTTTCCCAGTCTCCAGGTGATCTTGCTGTCTCTATGCCTGCCTGTGACCTTTCCAGCACCTTGCTTGCTAATTCTGGACACTAATTTCTTATGTCATGTCTCTCCCAGGTACTTTCTCAATCCTGATACTCATTTTGGAGACATCCTGCATGCAGTGTAAGCACGGCGCCCGAAGGGTCAGCCAGCAGTATGCCCATGCCTGCCCAAGCCTCATGCCACAGCGAGGTGTGTACCACTGCACCGAGGTGCTCATGGCAGCAGCAGCTTCATGGATGTTCATGAGGGGTTACAGAGGCAGCACTTCACCCCCGGCCAAAGGACAGCCAGCTCAGGACAGGGGGACTAGCACTGTCCCTGGGGTGGGACGTCCAGGCATCAGGGCAGTCGTGCTGGGAAGTGCCCAGGGAGCTGTGAGATGCGGGGATCTAGTGCTAACCCCATCCCAAGCACCACAGGAGCATCTGCCCTTTGGGGTCCCTGCAGCGGCATCGCTGCTGCACCCATCTCCTGCTGATGGAAAGCTGTGCTGTGGTGGTGGCTGCTGTCTCGCTCGCCCTGGAGGGACAGGGCTGTGGGGATTTAGGGGTTTGCTTTGGAGGGAGCTTTGCATGGCCAAGCTGAGCCAGAGCGACGCTGTCGGGCTGGCAGCACTGGCCTGTCACCTCTGCCTGTCTCGCTGCAAGCAGGCATTCTCGCTCGATGGAAATATGCCTGAAATAGCCCCTCCGCAGATTGTCTTTATCTAATCAGCCACCTTCACACTCCCCTCCAGTGCATTTCAGGGAGCTGATAGTGGTGATATGTTAAGTGTGGAAACCTCCAGCGAACTGCCTGACACGTAGAGTAATTCTCCTTCCTGCCACTTATCAGAGCCTGCTAATGGGAAACATTCCTCCCAGGGGTCGGGGAGAAGCTGGGGGATTTCTCCAGAGAGGACAGCCGAGCCCCTGGCACCCTCCTGGCTCTCTGGGGCTGGGTAGGAGATGATCTGACCACAAAATGCTCATTGAAGGGGCAGTTCTGCAGTCTGGTGCTGGTGGTGTCCTGTCCCATGGGGAGAGGCTTGTCCAGCCCTTGGGGGAACAGCTGAGGAGCACCATCATCTTCCATCATACCATGGGACATCAACATCAAGCACAGAGCTAAGGGGAGAAGAACAGGTGTGCCTCAATGGTCAGGGGAGATGTTCCCACAGCTGAAGATGGTCATGCAGGGCTGGTGGGACATTCAGGCAGATGATTGTTTTGAGCAATAGCCGCCTAAAGCAGACTCCCTTCTGCTCAGGCTAAAGCCATGGGCTCCTCGTTGTACCCATGGGGTTTTGTGGGAGGTCCATAGGAGCCCTCTGCAGCCACTGCCCCACTGAGGATGCCCCATCACACTTGTCTGAGCTGGGCACAACTCAGGCCTTGCCAGCAATATGAGGATGAGCTTCCTACCACCCTGAAAACCACATCACAAACACCAGTGCTGAAAATGCCCGAACCTAGCGGAAGTGTACTTCAGCAGCTGCTGCAGTGACCGTTCCACATTTCCCTTTCTACAGATCTGCTCAGCCTTTGATGGATCCTGCTGGAACCTCTTCAAAGAGCGAGAGAAACTAGGGCGAGCAGAAGGAACTGCAGAAGGAATCTCCGAAAATAAAATCGCTTTAAAGATAAGGCAGGGGAGGGGGTGAGCAGAGTGCGGGGCGCGTACATGCCCTGAGAAGAATGTGTGAGGCTGGGCCAGCTGGTAGGTCTGGACCAAGAGCTCATCCCACTGCCGAGGCACTCGTGGCAAAGGTACTTGGCACCAGACCTGCCAAAGGCCTTGGGTCCCTCCAGGATGTGGGTGGAAACCTGACTCCAAGCCCAAGACAGAGAGGCAGAAGACCACCAGGGTAACCTCAGAGGAACCTGTGGTCCACCAGCACCCTTGGCTCTTCAGGACACTGAAACTCTTCCAACTCTGCAAAGTTGAGCACCTCTGTCACACCATGGTCAAGAGGGGTCTCGGGACTGGTGTTCCCCTGACAGTATCCCCAGGGGAGTTGCAGTAGACACATCCCTGGAGTCCAGCTCCACACCAGCTGCTGCCAAATCCCAATGAGGACGTGAGCTTCTGACCACCAGCCTAGTGAAAGCGTGCCCACATGGAACATGGAGATGGGGGCTTGCACCGTGTTTTATCCTGATGTGCTCAAAGTCACCTTGTTCGTGCTACAGGCTCCCCTCCATGGGAGTATTTTGATTCATGGGCAAGACCGACACTGTGCAAAGCCCTTACGTTACACTGCGCAGTCAATTAAGACAACATCAACCCATCCCTGAGCCAAGTCATCCTCTCTGCTGGGGCTCAAGCCACAGAGGACAGGTCTGGAGTTCTCCTCCATCCCATGAATCTCCCAGACTTCACTCCAAAGCAGGATGGGAGGGCAGAGGACCCACCTGTCAGGGGGGTGTGGGGAAGACGGGACTGGGAACCCAGACTCATGGGGTGTAGCAGCAAACCATGCCTGTATGCTGGATGGTGGACTGACCATGGCTGGGGCTTCAGCAGAAACCCCCTCCAGTGCCTGGCTAAGGTTCAGGGCAGGTCCTGGGGATGCAAAAACCTCTCTGCAACTTGGGCTGTGTGCTCAGGATGAAGGCGTGTGCCCTAAGCAGCTCCCAGCGCTGCTATTCTGTCTGTGGCAGAGGCCATGCCACATCCAGCCTGGGCACAGCACTGTGCAGCTAATCCTTAATCACCCCGTGCCTCAGTTTCCCCTAGTCTCAGGAAGAATCAACAACCCCAAGTCTCCTTGGGGTGTGAGGGGTACTGAATGGGGAATAGCAAAACCCCGCAGCGGTGGGCCCTGGTTCTCCAGCATCACCTTGGTGGGGTTATTTCTAATTTCCCTGTCCCCAGGACATGACCATGCAACTGGGGAGCCAAGAGGCACCGAGGCACCCCGCGGCCGAGGGTGGGGGATGCAGCCATCCAGACCATCTAGGGGGGGCAGATGCTGCCCTGCCCTGCACAGACATGTGGGTCCCAAGTCAGCCAGCTCTAGTTAGGCTGATTTCCAACTCCGGAGGCGGCTACAGCTCATTTCACAGGTGTCTGTGTTGAATCCAAGCAGCCCACGAGTGCCCCTGCTCCCGCGGGGGGCATGGCGTGGCTTCGTGTCAGCAAAGGAGCGGAGCAGTGCTGCAGAGAGGACTGGCCATGGTCCCCGGGGGGCTGAGCAGTGGTAGCCCACCCTGGCGCAGTGTGCACATCCCGGCTGCAATCGCTGGGCTTCTCTGCGGGGTCCTCTGCTCTGGGGAAGGTGCGTGCTGGTCCTGCCCTTGACAGTGGCACGTCCTGGTGTGGTGTGGGCAGGAGGGAGAGGAGATGCTAAAAAAGCATCCAGCCCTGCTTTGCTTTTTAAATGCACCAAAGCAAAGGCAAAGAGAGGAGCGGAGCGCTTGGTGGGCGGGCATGAGGGTCCTTTGGGGAGGTAGCAACATGGCCAGCACAGAGGGCAGAAACCTCACTGCACTGCAGATGCCAACAGTTAAAATCGCTTTTCCTTGAGCCTGGCACAGAAATTCCCGTGGCACGTGTGTGGGTCTGGCTGCCCCCGTGCTGGGTCCCATTGCCAGCTCATGGTGGTGCTGCCGGGACAGAGGTGTGCTCCAGGCTGTGATCGCTGTGTTGTACATGGTGTCTTTAGCTGCTGCCCAAGTAAAATGGTGTGGAAGAAATCCAGCAGCCTCTCTATAGAGAGATCTTTAATCTGGTCTGTGAACCAAGTTCCCAAGACAAGGTGAGCAAACTGTGAGCAGGAGCCCATGCATGTCAGCAAGACATAGCAGGGGGCTCAAGCCCCCCTGCCCAGCAATGTGCCTGCTCTGGGGGGCTGTCCACAGGCTGCTACGGCTCCAGGGAGCATCAGACCCCTCTGACAAAACCGTCGAGTTTCACTTGCCTATAACCAGAAAAGTTAAACTCATTATGGTGTTTGTAAGGTTTGGTGTTAAATGGCTGGTGTGCCACGGGAACCAAGCCAAACCCTTTGAGAAGATGACAAGCAGGTAGCAGAGATCGAGCCCTGAGGTTCTTCCCCAGTCCCCCGCTCCCAGGCAGTCTGGCCGGGGAGAGGCTGAACCAGAGCTGAGCGAGAGGTTGGGATTACAGAATCACAGAATAATTAAGGTCAGAAAAGACCTTTAAGATCATCAAGTCCAACCATCAAGCCAACACCACCATGCCCACTAAACCATGTCCTGAAATGCCACGTCTACACGTTTTTTGAACACTTCCAGAGATGGTGACTCCACCACCTCCCTGGGCAGCCTGTTCCAATGCCTGACCACTCTCTCAGTAAAGAAATTTTTCCTAATATCTGGTCTAAACCTCCCCTGGTGCAACTTGAGGCTGTTTCCTCTCGTTCTATCACTAGTTACCTGGGAGAAGGGACAAACACCCACCTCGCCACAACCCCCTTTCAGGTAGCTGTAGAGAGCGATGAGGTCTCCCCTCAGCCTCCTCTTCTCCAGATTGAACACCCCCAGTTCCCTCAGCCGCTCCTTGTAAGACTTGAGCTCCAGACCCCTCACCAGCTTCGGATGCTCCAGCTGGGAAAGCCAGCGGCCACACACATCCCAGCAGGCAGCAACTCTCTTGGCAGGGTGTGGGGAAGAAGCAGGAGGACCGATTGCTCAGGTACAGGAGGAAATGGCAAAGCTCTTGTTCCTCTGCTCCCTGCCGGAGCAGGCAGCGCGGGCAGGCTTGGGGAGCTGCGCTGCCTCCCGGAGCTGGAGCCTCTTGCTCTGCCTTTGTACTCGCCTGACAATACAGGAATAAAAATAGCCAGGCTGCATTTGCAGAGAGATAAAAGCAAAGTTTGCCTTTTGTGTCTCTCCAGGCAGTGGGACAGCAGCACCAATGGAGCTGTGGGACATGACACATGGGAATTTCTGACATATCTTTTCCCACTCTGACCTTGACAGACACAATAAAAAGGGGCTTTGCTGCACGCACACAGCCACTCAGTCCTATCACCAAGGTTAGTAATAAAGAGCATGTCTGTGTGCACGCTTGTCCTCTGCTACTAACCCGCTTCACCTCTGCAGGGTGGATGTTCTGGGAGGACAGGGACTGACTCTGGCGGTACAGGGGAGGGTGGGACAGACTTGGATCGAGAGCATTTTTACTAAGATCTGCACTCTTTGCCAAGTTCCTGGCTACCAGCCGTGGCTACGTTTGTGATAGCTGCGGCGTTTCAGAGCTCTGCTGTGTGATACCGCGTTAGATGGATATTAGAAAGCACTATTGTAAAAGTGCTTTTCCACGCAGCTGTCATGACGGTCTTCTAGAAGGGGTCTTCCCAGGCATAATACCTCCAGTCTTGCTTTTATCGTCCTGCAATATTGCTCTGCAACACGGACCCGAGTTTTTGCAGGTGTTTTGTGCAGGGCAGCAGGTCTCCAACAGGTCTGTAGAGCTGGCATAGTTTTTAGCTGAGTTTATCAAGAAAAGGGGTGTCATTGACGATGTCTGGTGATGCTTAAAATGTGAATGTGGATTTTGACACCAAAGCGATGCTGATTCACCCAGCTGCGACTTGCAGTGCGGGGCTGATAGCAGCAGGAGGGAAAGTGTTCGGTAATTGTCTTGTTATTATAGTTATTATTAGCTAGTATTGTTGTCTCTGTCTTCTCTCGCTCTCTAAAATTAAAAGCACATTTGGTGACCATGTTGATCTTGGTTAGCAGCCCAGCAGCGGGTGCTTTGCCCGTGCACTGACTCCTCGTCCCTTCCCTCCTTCCAGCATTCAGGTGTTTTCCACTCTTCCTTCGCTGTTGCCAAGAATTCCTCCAGCCAGGCAAGATGTCTATGCTGGACATGAGCGAGTTTGGGGAGGCTGCTGAATATCTCCGAAAAAGCTACACAGAGCAGCTGAAGCTTCAGACAATCCCATTTGATGGTAAGACCCCAAGGCAGCTCTCAGCACAGTCCCAGGGGTGCCCTTGGCCATGGCTCGCTTTGGAGAGTGTCCCCATCCCTTTCCTAGTGCTGGTACCCATGGTATTGCAGGTGCTGCAGAATTGCCTCTATCATGCTGGAGGACAGGAAGATCTCAGAAGTAGGAAAAGCAGGTTTTTTACTATCCCTGTGCCTGCTGAGGTGCAGGCAGAGGTGGCCATTCATCTCCCCTGACCCTGAGGGGCACTAGGGCTGAGGGAGATGGGCTGAGGGACTGGTGACAAAGTCTTCTCCAGCTCTGTTTCATTTTGGAGGTGTCTGCTCTGTCCCAGCCACCCCCCTGTACCATGGCTCACCATGCTTGGGGCTCCAGGACCCAACTTGCTCCTTTTGGCTTGGCAAATGAGGAGAGTTTTGCTTTCTCTCCACCGTTCTTTTTTTCATGACGGTCCGAGTGCAAGCACACATGAAACAGCAGACTTCTGTCAGACTAAAAGTTGATCCTTGCAAATTAAACAGCCGCCAAACATGAAAAAGGCAAAGAAATCCCAGCTCCTATGACCAAGAGCATAGGAAGGAATAATCACTGTCCTTCCACATTATCAGACTGCATTTATGGGGCTTTCAGTTGACAATTTCAAATGGTTTCCTACATTTCAACTTGGTTTGTGTCCCCTTCCCTTTGTCTTTCCCTTCCCTTCCCTTTGTCTTTCCCTTCCCTTCCCTTTGTCTTTCCCTTCCCTTCCCTTTGTCTTTCTCTTCCCTTCCCTTCCCTTCCCTTCAC
>NW_010521818.1:14218-16691 GCF_000687285.1 Phaethon lepturus
CCCTTCCCTTTGTCTTTCCCTTCCCTTCCCTTCCCTTCCCTTCCCTTCCCTTCCCTTCCCTTCCCTTCCCTTCTCCTTTTCTCCTTCTCCTTCCCTTTCCCCTCCAGGAAAGAAGCGAGCTTGGATCCCAGATGAGAAAGAAGCTTATATTGAAGTGGAAATCAAAGAAAGCTCTGGTGGCAAAGTCACTGTGGAAACAAAAAATAAGGAAGTAAGCAAAATATCTTTCCTTTCCCAAGGGCTAGCAAGCATGTACGGAGTGGGGAGATGTGTGACGAGATCACATCTGAAACTAGCCAAGCTCTTGCTGATAACCCTTCCACACTCGGTGATCAGTCATGCCCTGAGGGGACGCACACCACAGCGCATCAGGACACGTAGGCCAATTATTTGCCAAGAGTGGCAACAGTTCAGCATCCCCCCATCGAGTGTTTGCTTTCAAACACGGTTCACTGTCCGAGACAGACGGGAGGGGGACAGTTGCGCTGGCCCAGCGCAGCTCCCGGCTGCGGGAGGACGGTTTGCCCGAAGGCAGTGCCTGCTGCAGCACAGCCCTTTGCAATGCTGAACCACTGCCTGGCTCATCTCAGAAGGTTGAAACAAGAGGTAAGGGGCCAGTTGGCCAATTCCGGCTCCTTTTAGCTGAGATTCGCAGCAATGTAAGCAGTGCTGTTGGGAGAACAGGCTCTGGGCAAATGGGTAGTACCAGCTATGTCTAGTGGTGAGGCTCCAGCCTTCCAGCAGCAGGAGGGAGGCAGAGCAAGTGACAGTCAGCTAATGTTTGTCAAGATAACACCCAGTATAAATAGCTGCAAATGAACTTAGTTAATATTCTTTTCTCGGCTATGGGAGTCGCGTGGCCCTGCAACATCATTGTGCTAGTGTAAAATTGGGAAAAATAAAAAGGACCTGACCAGGCAGTAAATTGTAGACTTTATTATTTGTATTTCTCAGCTAGTCGTCATGGCACTGGGAAGCGCGTGTCTGCTGAATTTAAAAGAAATGTATGTAATCATCTTTGAAAAGTGTCAAGGTTTTGAAAATATTTTTATTTGAAATTGGGAAAAAAAAGAAAAAAAAATTTCCCTCCCTAGAAGAAAATTCCTTGGGGAGGGGGTATCAATTTTAAAAGTTTGTTCTGATGCTTAAAAGATCTTCAGCTTCTGTGAAGAAAGCAGTTTCCCAACCTTTTTTTTGCTGTTGCCTCCTGAAACTGTCTTTTTTAACAATTTGTCATGGGTTTACAAAATATAAAACTATATCTGCTTTCCCTGGATCAGCATTTCCAGCAGGAACAGTTTCAAGAGACATAAGCCCACCCTGATTCTTCTATCAACCTTCCTGCTTTTGACACCGAACACTTTTTAACAACACGCACTTCATATTCACCTGTAAAAAAAACTCTTTGAAAGATTTCATTTAATAATTATTAACAAGACCATTTGCTAAATCCAGCTTCTTCCATTCAGGCCAGATATGTAACACAATAGTTTCCCAGCGCTTGGCTTCGTGGGATGAAATAAATCCAGTTATAAGTGATGGGGTAAAGGCTCCAGCTGTTTGCCCAAATAACCAGGCATCTCTCCGAGTGAAAGACCGCGCTGCTGCGGGGTTTTAGGCTGCGAAGAAGAGTGCGGGACGGGGTTGTTGAGCACGTTGTGGGGTGACATCTTGGTGCTCCCCGGCTTGGACACCCGCCGCCGGGCTCGGCCGCAGCTGTGTCCCTGGGGAGGGAATGGGCTTGGGGCTTGCTTTTCCCAGCTGGGCTTTGTGGCTGGGGTGCTGGTGGGGCTCCCCTAGCCCTCTCACACCAAAATGGAGGGCAGCCCTCTGGGGAGGACAGCAGGCCCGGGGCCAGGGTCATCCCCAGCATGGGACTGTCAGTATGTCGGTCCACCCGGCAGGTTTTTGGGGTGAGGGTGTTTGGTGGGGGCCGGGGTCCATCTGACGTGTCCCCCCTCCTCTGGCAGACACGGGTGGTGAAGGAGGACGAGGTGCAGCCCATGAACCCCCCCAAGTTCGACATGATCGAGGACATGGCCATGCTGACACACCTCAACGAGGCCTCCGTGCTCTACAACCTGAAGCGCCGCTACTCGCACTGGATGATCTACGTAAGCCGACGGCACCCGAGGAACAGGGGGTGACCCCCGGGGTGGGGACGTGAAGGGGCATTGGGGGCCCTCCGTCCCTCACCTTCCCCTTTCCCCCTGCAGACCTACTCGGGGCTCTTCTGTGTCACCATCAACCCCTACAAGTGGCTGCCCGTTTACACCGCACCCGTGGTGGCGGCCTACAAGGGCAAGCGGCGCTCCGAGGCACCCCCGCACATCTACTCCATCGCCGACAACGCCTACAATGACATGCTGCGCAGTAAGCCCTTGGCCTTGGGGACCCCCATCTTGGGGGGCCCGGGCTCCTGGGGCAGGGGGAGAGGCGGGTGGCACCGTCCTAACGCCTGCTCCTTCTCTTC
>NW_010521819.1:0-3213 GCF_000687285.1 Phaethon lepturus
CTAGACGTGGAGAAAACCACCCGCTGGTTCCGAATATTGGTGAAAGCAGCCCTCAGGCTGGCTTTTCCTCACTCGAGACACTGCCGTCTAACTGTGCTCCCCTCCAGGCACTCCTGCAGGCTTGGGCTGACAAATGCTGTTGAAAGTGTTCTCCTGATGGAGATGATGTTTGCGGCACAGCGAGGTCACTCAGACACCTCCCTGAGCATCGAGTAGGCAGCGGCCAGTGTTACCAGCAGAGCAGGACATGGTTAGACAGCCATTCTATGGTAGAGGTGCAGTTCTTCAGGCACAGGGCCAGGCCTGAAGAGACTCCCTGGGGAGCTGGTGCTGCAGAACTGAGGTGCTGGACACGGAGAGCTCGCTGCTCAGTCGGCAGTGGGAATTGCTGCCGCACCGTTCCTCCGCAGCAAAAGCACACTCTGGGGTGCGGGGCTCGATGCAGCTGAAGGGGCCATTGCAAGGAGCCTTGCAACAGAGATTCCCGTTACCACCTGCACAGTGCGCGCCCTCCCTCTTCAAGAGACTCCATTCCTTTGGGAGCTTTAACCTGTGCAAAGATGTCAATAAATCTCTTGTTTAACACACAAACACTGTGTCCGTGAGCACGCATGCATCGCTTTGTCAGGGCACGCAGGCAGAGGGTGCTGCCTGCTCAGCTGCCACAGAGTCAAGGAGCATTTTGCAGAAGAGCTGATGCAGTGGGCTCTGGTTTCATGGTTCACTGGGCTTTGGGTTCCCAGGTGGTATGGGTTAATCTCAGTAGGCAACTTGGCAGCACACCGCATGCTCAATCGCTCGCCCCCAGCTTGATGGTGGAGGGAATCTAAAGGGTAAACTTTGGAAAACTTGTGGGTTGAGAGAGGACAGTTCAGTCCACAGAGCTCTGCCACAGAGTCAAGGAATATTTCACAGTAGAGTTGATGCAGTGGGCTCCGGTGTCACTGGTTTTGTAACTAAGGCTCCACCACCTGCCCAGCTCCATAGCTGTGCACATTGCCTTTGTGCCCTAGGGATCCTGAAGTGTCTTCCTTGGGAGCCGTACTCAATGAAACCCTGGGAGCCTGACAGCATTGCCCCTGGCCGACCCCAGTGAGATGGGTATCACACTGTCCTGAGTGGGGAGCCCTTTGCACAGGGGACAAGTGCCACAAGTACAGAGCAGGTCTCCGGCTGCTCTGGCAGCTCTGGCTCCTGTACAAGCATGAGGCTCATTCACTATACCATCTCATGACCTGCAGGCCCAGGTTCCCACCACTTTAACGAGGGAGACTTAACATGTGCTCAGATCCCCAAGTGAACTGGCAGATATATCGCTGTGCAAAAGGAGGTGCTGTTTACAGTTGCCAACACTGTGGCCAGGAGTCATCCAGCATGTGGGCAGTTTTCTATGCTGGGCTGTCTGGCACAGCAGCCCTTACCTCCTGTATACTAGAGCTCTTATCTCAGTATCAGCCAGCTAGTAAAGGCAAGTGACCAACTTCAGCATTTTCTTCACTCATGGAAATCAGGTGATTTCCTTGATAGTTGATAGTTATCCGCAGGAATTTGGCTTTGCAGATCTTAAGTAACAAACCAGGAAGTCTGAGGATCTCTGTTCAAGGAAGCTTTAGCATAAGTGTTTAATAGCCTGGCATAAGATCACAACATAAAAACCAAAATGACCTGTGTTAGAAGACTGAATGTTCTGATCACAGTTATGAGTAACAGGTATTTATAGGAGAATTGTATGAAAGTGTAAAAATGAGGGACATCTAATGGTTTTAGCTCTCAGCACAACAGGAAGTATAACCACACAATCACATGGTAAGACATTTCCATAGCTACTGATCACATTTTCCATTAAGCTGGAATTAATTTCAAGCTATAATCTGCCTAAGGACATAAAACACATAAGGATGCAGCAAGATAGCTAACACCATATGTGGAAAAAGGAAATGGCTGAACTGTGGGTACAACGGGAGTGGGAAGGAGTGAGATCAGGACTTGGCGTAAGAAAACCCGGTCCCAGCACGTTGTGTCACAGGCAGGAAATGCTCCCTGCCCTCCATTACCACCAGATCTCACTATGTGGGTTTCCCTGCAATGGACTGGATAAATAATGCAGGTACGAGAAGCCTGTATCACTTTTCTTTCCCTCGTCCCATAACTGTGTCATGGGTCTCTCCTAGCTTAGGAACAAAAAGCTGCCTTAACTGCCTTACCAGACATGCTGCCTCCATGATTGCCAGGGCCCTGACCTGACCTCCAGGGCTTCCTTCCACCCCGTCCATGGCCCAGGATCCCCCTCTAGTCCAAACCAGGGCTGTCAGTCCCTGTCCCAGCAACACTGCAAATTGTCAGATTCCAGCCTCCTCCAGCCTTGCCCGGCCTGGCCATGAGCCATGACAAGCCAGGCCCACCAATGGTCCAGCATCCCAGACCATCCTCAGCCTAGCCCCATCCCCACAGCTCTGCCTGTCCATCCCTGGATGTGACTCCAAGCTGCAGATTGACTTTCTGGCTTGAACTCATCCTGCCTCATCACTGTGAACCTACTTCATGATCTGCAGGCGTGATTGAACCTGCCGAGGGTCTCCAGGTCTGCCTTGCTCCCTGGATGGGGACAGTAGGACAGGCCTTGGTGTTAGCACACTCAGCTCCCAACCCCCAGGCCCCGAGGAAGCTGCAGGCCCTCGCTGCACCCTGGCACAAGTACCCGCAGTGACATGGTACCTAGGTTCTGCTGCAAGTCCTTGCCAAGAAACTACATCCTAGCCCACCTGCAGCCTACTGCACCCTAATAGATTCTGTTGTGCTGTAACTGTGAGCTAAGGTTAAGTGGTAGTGGGGCAGTCCCAAGGTAAGGTTGAACAGGGCCAACAGAAGTCCTCCTGTCAATTTATGAGTTGTGGAGAAGTGTTACTGCTTAATAGCTAGATCTGTTGTCTTCCCACAACTGAAAACTACAGTGATGAGGCCTTACATACACTTCTTCAGCTCCTTTTTGAGGAATGAGAGGCATTGAATACGTCTGTCGGTCCAGCTGGCTTAAGGTCTTGTGGAATGTGAGAGAAGAGCTTCCCTCACCAACAATTTCTTTTGATCAACTAGCATCTAGGAGGATTGCATTGACTTGCATCTAGGCAGAACATATTAATGATGTCCCAGCGTAGGGATAATGGTGGCTGGTTCATCAGATAGAAGCCACCGAGGCGAAGGGCTATGGAGCGA
>NW_010521820.1:0-8807 GCF_000687285.1 Phaethon lepturus
GACGAGGCGTTGAGGGTGCTCTGGGAGGGGACAGGTCCTTACGGTGTGGGGACAGACCTCCCTGTGGGCAGGGCAGTGTGGGTGGGGGGCTCTGGGGGAGATGGGCTCTGCCAGGGGTGGGTGACACAGCTCCATCCAGGCCCAAGAGCTCCCACCAAACTCAAAGCCGTAGCACCTTTGGCTCACCCTCCTGCCTCGGATACCGCAGGGCATGGCGCCCTGCTGCAGGGAGATGCCCAAGGGGCTCCTCTGGACTCCACGAACATGACACAAGCCGTGTGGCTAAGTATTAACCTTTATTATCAGGTGAGCCAAACTGTGCAGAAGCCCAAGCCAGGATCAAGCCTGTGTTGTGCCAAGTGCTGGAAAAGCCCAGGAAAGCCAGGCCACGGCAGAGCTCTCCATCCTCCCACCACAGCAGGAGATCCCTGCTCCCGTGTGCTCCTGGGCTGAGCCCTGGCAGGTCTCACACCGTGTCAGGCTGTCTCATGCTCCATGGGGGATGTTCGGGGTCGAGGAGGAGGTTGCTGCACCTGACAGCACAATGCAGTGCTGCTGGGCTTGCTCAAGCATGCAAGAGCTTCTTTTTCCATTCCTCGTAGGGCTGCCGTTCTCCCTGCTGAGGGCTTTGCATCAGGGTTGCGAGGGAAAATGCAGAAAGCTTTTGTTCTCCATTTCTAAAACCAGTTGAAGGCACGTGACAGGGAGCAGTAATAGTTGCCATTGTCCTCATGGCAGGCGGATGCGATGATGAGGATGCAGGCATTATTGGCAAGGTCTTTGGTAGCAGAGAAGCGGTCGGGAATCTTGGCGGGCTTGTGCTTGTCTTGCTCGGAGTTGTAATAGAGCAGATACCTCAGGGAGTGCCCTGGGCGCTGCTGGTACCAGGAGATGCCGAACTCACTGATATTGTACTGGGGGCTCAGGGTGCAGGACAGCCGAGCAGTTTGCCCAGGCAGCACCAACACAGATAATGGCTGGGTCAGCACGGGCTGAGCCCTGGAAGCTGCGCGCACCAAGGATGCAGTTACTGATGGGCTGAGCTACGTCCCCCATTGCCCCCAGCTCCAAAATGTCCCCCTGCTCCCTTGAGGCAACCCCATTACCTAACCTCCATCCTGCTCATCACACCACAGAGCCCTGGAGCAAAATGCCCTACTCAGACTAACAACCCCTTGTACAGCCCAGCCCAGCCCTGCCCGCCACCCTGAGGGCCCCCCCCGGCAGCAGCTAGCTCAGCCACACCACCCTTACCTGTCCCCACTGTCCCCACCAGGAGCAGGACCATGCAGCCCAGGGCCATGGCAGGAAGCAGAGGAAGGGAGGCTGTTTCGGAGAGGGTCTGCGGTGCTACACGAACCCGGGTTGCTGTGCTGCTGGCGCCGGTGAGGCGTATGTAAATGACACAGGGGGCTTGGGGACTCCAGCTCCCCGCGCTGCTCGCTTTGCTGCAGCTGGGCTTCAGGGAGGGGGCTCGAAGCAGTGGGGTGAGAGTAGAGCATTGCGACCCACCACCCGCCTTCACCCCAGGCTAGGCCATTTCCTCCAGGTGCACCGATGCACGCACAGCCCACCCCACCACCCTCTGCCCCGGGCACTAGGGTACGGTGAGGAGGCACCACCGACCGTCTCACCTCTCTGATGGAGGGAGCAGAGAGGCTTCCCTCCGGTCTTACACTGAGACCTTTTGCCTCGGGCCCTCTGCCACCAGGCGTGCAGGAGGCCAGGAGCCTGAGCCACACCATGCCAAGGATGCTCTGGTAGCAGCAGGCTGGAGGCCACCTGGCTCTGCCACCACTGGGGAGAGTGAAAGGCAGGACACGGCAGAGTCCCCGGCAGCTGTCTCATCGCAGAAGCAATATAAGGAAAGTTGCTGCTCCCCTCTCCATGCAGCTCCATCGCTGTGACAAGGGGCTGGGAGCTGCCGATGGTGCAGAAAGCGCTGCCTCTTTGCCAGGGCTGCCTCAGAAACAGCAGCCACGGGCAAACATGCGGGGGTGGCCGCCGAAGTCACCTGCCAGAAGGCATTTCCCAAGGGAGCTGGCGCAGCAGCGAGGCACGGCTGCAGCGCAGCTGGTGCCTCGCGCGGAAAGACAGCAGGCGGTTACGGCAAAAGGCTTCCAAGCTCACCGGGCATAAAGCCCCTCCTGTCTGTAACGCCCGCCACAGGGCTGAGACACACAGCCAAGGGCTGTCCTCCCCCCAGCACGTCTCTGCACGCTCCAGCCCACGGCAGTCCTTCACAGCAGGCACTTCGCAGTGTCCCATAACCAGCAGGTACCTCCTGCCCTCCACAGGCAGGCTCAGTGCCCTCCCCAAAGCCACCACATCACCATCCAGGGATGGTCCTTTCCCTCCCCGCTGCAGCACCCAGCCCTGCTCCCAAGGTGCCCCAAGCCAAAGATGTTTGCAAGTGGTTCCTGACATGGTGGTCTGGGTTTGAGGGAAAACGGAGCTCCGAGACACAGCCCTGCCTCGTTAGAACACCCCAGCACTCTGTCTCTGGCCCAGGCAGATCCTGAAGAGGAAGCACCACCATCATCCAAGGATGTGATGCAGCAAGCTGGACACTTGCCTGGCTGTGCCACACTGCGCTGCTCTGAACAAGGGCTGGTGCACCCAACAGCTCGTCTATTTTTTCCGCATTCTGTATCAGTTGGTCTAACAAAAGCCATTACCCGCACACCCCTGCCCAATTTACTGTGACACAGCCTCCCTCGGGAGCAGCGAGGGGAAAATGTGAGTGAAAGGCAGAGACTGAGGCACCCAGAGCAGCTGTAACACAGATGCCACAGAGCAGGGTCCGCACCTGCAGTGCCACGAAACAGCGAGGTGCCTGTTAGACCTGATGGGACCGTACGGCACCTCGCACAGCTGGGCTGCTGCAGTACAGGAGGGCAGCAAGGGCTGTTGTACATCTGCCAGGGGGATATGGAGTGTATAGGTGCCACCCAGCAGCCCCTGCACATGCGGTAAAGCCTGGCTGTGTCCCACCTGCGCCCACCCAGGCAAACCTGCTGTCGCAGACTTCTTAGAGCCAGCCTACAGCGGGCAGCAACAGCCGCGCAAGACCAGCTCCAAAGCCCATTCAAGGCTGGGGCTTTGCCTGGATGTCTTCTGGCCTCGCAAAGTCCCGCCATCGCGGCGTATCAGCAGCTTGTGTTTCATGCAGCCAGGCCCCCAAGCCCACGCAGGTATGAGCATACTGCAGACACAGCTCCAGCTGTTGCCCACCAGCACTCCCCAGGCTCGGCAAGGTGGTGGCAAGGTGAACGTGAGCCGCCCTGCACATGTGTCCTAGGCGAGGAGTGTCACACACACACCCTGTCACCAAGCCCCAAGCAGATCAAGTCCATGGATTAGACAGACCCTGTGAAATGAAGGCCCACCGAGGCAGAAGGAAATCACCTCCTCATGCATGGAGGGGCATTTTGGAAAGGGAATTTGTCCACAGAGCAGCAAGCACTGGATATGCAGTACATCAGCATTGTTACTGGTTCCCACCATTCAGGTCCTCCACATCTGCTGACCAGCCCGGGGATGTGTCTCAGCACCTCTGCAAGAAAAGGGGATGATGCCACAGGGCCCCCCCAGCCCTGCTGCAGAATCGCTTGTACAGCACCATTTGGAAGATGCAGCTGGTGCGTAAGCCGCGCACATCGCTCTGGCGGCCCTGTGCCAAGTGCGGGAGCAGGTACGAGCCACCCGCTCATCCCGTTCTGCCAGCTTCGTTCCCTCCTGCGCGCAGCACGAGATGTGCTCAACGGACAGAAGGAACTCAGCCAAACAAGGCAGGTTTTATCCCAGATTGACATATCACTGACCAGGCACAGTTGCCCCACCAGGCCCGGGCGAAACGCAGCCCGGGACCTACTGCGGCACCAGCCCACGTTCACCGCGAAGCCCTACAGCCGCCGTCCCGACCACTGCTGCGGAGCCCCAGCACCTCACGCTGGGCGGGAGCTGGCACCATCGCAGCCCAGAGGAGCTGCAGGTCAAACGGGGGTGGCAGGAAGCACGGGACTGCGAGAAGGCTGAGACCGCGGGCGGCTGGGGCCAGACGGAGCAGGCAGCCTTCCCGACAGGCTGTAGTTTAGCCCAGCCCCTGCTCTACCCTCTCTCTCCCACTCCGCAGGAGGCTCAGGGATCCGCGGGGGCCATTCCCGGTTGCTGGGAAATCTGGCTACTGAAAGCAGGACAGCATTGGCTGGAAACACAGCTCCTCCCCTGGGCTCTCCAGCAGCCAACGCCATCAGGCATTTTGTCATCCCTGGTGCCTGCCACGAGCAGCCCTCACATTGCAGGCCCGGACCCCGCCGAGGGAGAGCAGCTCTGGGAGGAGGCGTGCGAAGCGCCATGTTCGTCACAGTGAGATACGGAGGTACGTGGGGAAGGCGCTGGCTTTGCCTCAGCTCTGGGCGTTGGCTGGTCACCTGGACCATCGTCATCACCAGGTGGTGGCCCCATGAGGGGCAGGGAGGGACATGGCACCTTGATGCAGAGCGATGCCCAGTGGTTAGGGAACAGGGCAGGAGAGCTCTGCCAGCACACAACAGCATCCTTTGCCTCAGCTATTTAAAAAAAAAAAGGGACATACTTAACCCATGCAAGATGCATCATGGAGGAAAACCATCCCAGCAGAGCTAAGCTGTTAGCAGGGAGGGAAGCTAGAGGCAAGGATGAGTTTCCAGCCTTGCAGCTCTGAGGAATCACTGGAGGGGACTCTGCTTGTCTAGACACAAGCAGAAGAGCCCTGGGGCCGAAGTGACAGCTGCCAGCAGAGCTCCTCTGCTCCCAGCTGTGCGGGAAGGGCTCCCCCGGCTCAAATCCTGGCCCTCGGCTTCAGAGAGCAAGTACCCGGGGCAGGTGGGAGGGAATGAGCAGACCCTGTCCCGGCCTTGCCCAGCTGGCAGAGAGCCTTTGCCTGACCCCAGACACTTGCCGCTGAAGTTGCCAGACACACAGGGTCCTAAGCCTTTGCTCCATCTGCTATTTGAATTGGATCCCCAGCTCTGACTACTGACGTGCGTCAGCCCTAGGGATTTCTCAATCATGACAACTTGGTGAGAGTTCACGGCCAAAATGTCCCCGGGTGACTCAGCTGCTACCTCCGGCTCCTTCCCCCCGTGACCAGGACAAGTTTGTGGAAGGGGACCAGCAAGGACCGGGGCTTACTGCTTTTTCCTACTCCCATTTGATGAAACTAATTCATTAAGCAGAATCATTTTCCCCAAATAAAAGTCTTCATCCGTGCTGGACTGTCACCAGCTCAAAGCCCTGCTGACAGCCACATGGGGACCCTACCTGTGCTGGCCACCCGCTGTGCCTCCTGCCATGCCCATGGGGCCCCCAGATTCAGGGTGACCACACTTGTATCTCAAGGTCTCATTCCCTGTCTGCAGCCAACTGCCAAGAGATGGTGAACCTGCAGTGCCGCGTCCTGATCCTCACAGCTCACCTGAAGAGGAAGTGTCAGTGCAGGTCAGAAGGTGCGAGTGCTCCTGAGCAGCAGTCACCAGAGGGACTGGCGTTCACCCACAGGGAAGCACCAGAGGGTAACAGGTCACATGGGAATCCCCGATAATCCCAAAACACAGGGAAAGGGGCAGCAAACCTCCTCCCCTCTAGACCTCAATGGATCCTCTTCAAAGTGTGACTTGCCAAGGAAAATACCGCTAAACCCCACAGACTCACACTGGCCACACAGGGACACATCAGACCTTCTTCACCACATCTCTCTCCCTTCAGACCACATCGATCTCCTGGATGAAGCAGGTACCCTGATGAACCTGAGCAAAGTGGAAAATGCTGCATCTGAATTCACCAGTAAATACCTGCGGGAGAGGGAGCACTACATCCTCATCAGAGTTGTCCGTAAGTCCTTTGGCAAGACAGCACAGCTCAGCCTCTGTGCCAGGAAGGGTCTGCTTTTGGGTGGGGGTGGGAGGTGGTGGTGTCCCTCACACCAGGAAAACCCTGTCACATCCTAGAAACAGCAATGCAGCTTTGGAGAGGGGCTCTGTTCAGCAGTCACTTGGACAAGGCACAGTAGCTCTGAGGAAGCAGAAGCCAGCTCAGATGAAGAGCTAGTGCTGAACCTTGTGTTTGTCCAAGGTGGCTGCTCCAGGGCAGAAGGAACCTTTCCTGGGCAGAGCCACCTGCCCCAGTTACAAGTCTTGACTTCAGTTTTCAGCCAGGAGAGAGATTAATTCCCATTCTACTGGCAGGAGGAGAAAGCTCTGAAGCTACCTGCTATGAATCCTTACTAGAGAACCTGGGGAAACACTACCCTAACCTAGCAGGTAAGAGCCAGGCACCCATCTCACCTCCACAGAGGAGCTGGGGGTGCAGGCATGACTCCTCTCCCCACAACAGCCCTTGTGCCCTGTCTGTGGGACGGTCCTCTGCATTTCACTGTGCCCCCTCACACCACTGAGCTTCAGGACTGGTTATGGCTGTGGGTAGCAAGTGAATTCAGGCAGCAAGAGAAGGGACGAGCAGAAGCCAGGGCTGCTTTGCAGAAGCCCTCCTAGTCATTGTGACAGCAGGCACCTGCTGCCCTCCCACCCCACACTAGGCACAAGCTCCCCCAGCTTGGGGGGGTCCAAAGCAAAAGTGGAACATTTTCTTGGGACAAACAGGGAGGGAGGAACAACAGGAGAGATCAGGAAACCCAGAAGTCCCCCTCCCAGGCTGTAGTCTCACAGGTTGGCATAGCGTCACTCAACACACCATGGGGCAACTGACCAACACAGAAGGAAAACACCCAGCTCTGGAGGGGATCACTCCACAGATCGGCTGCAGCAGCTCTCGGCAAACACCCAGATGCGACACCAGTGGAGGAGAGGCTCCTTGCAGAGGAGAACTCAGCCCCGCACCAGCACCCCAGCCAGGCCCAGGCCCACCTCACAGAAGAAGAGCGCAGAGCTCAAAGGCACCCATAGATGAGGAGCAGACCCGTTACTGGTCACAAATGCAGCACAGCCCCCACCAGGGCTCAACCGCCATGCCGTACTGCCCAGGCACTCACCCCAGCTCGGCAAGAATCCTCTGCTACGTAGCTCCTCTTCCTGGGATCCCCTTGCTCCTCTCAGAGGTTCACACTACCACATTCGAAGCTGCACCCTGACAAACCACGCGAACACAGCACCACAGCCAGGCACAAGCAGCAGCCTCCCATTTCAGGGGGTCACTCATGTTCCCATGGCACAGCCTGCACTCCGAGCGACAAGAAACCACACCTCCTTTCAACCCACCTGCACAGGCAGCCAGAGGAACACGCTCCTGCCTCACTGGATGATCCTGCCTTCAACACCACCACCACTGCACTGGCAGTGGCCTTCTAGAGACTGTCCACTGCTGTGGAAAAGGTGTTCAAGAGACATCCAGGCCTCCACAACCCTGGGGCAGCATTGCCAGCACTCCACCAAGATGGGTCAGAAGACAGCACACACCTGCTGCAGCTGCTCTACCCAGACCAGCACACACCATCATCAATCTAGTATTTATTTCTTAAAGGCAGTTTGTTAAAACAGTGGTTCTTCCCTGCTCACACTGGGGCAGCTCAGCACACAAAGCACTTGGGCTTTGAGTCTCTGGCATCTACTTTTTCCCTTGGCTGTCTCTCAGGAGAGCACAAGGCACCCCAGATAAGGCCAGGCACAGCTCAGGAAACTACGACCAAGAATTTAGGCCTTGACATTTAGAAGGGACAGGACTTTCAACACCAGCCTCCAGTATCTGCTGCCAGCTTTTACAAGCTAGACCTGGATTTTTTCACAGATTCACACAAGGGGCTGGGAACTTGCCCAGTTTTCAACAGCCAGAGGTCAGCAGTTAACACATTAATTCTGCCATGAAAATTCAGCAGTTCAGCATCTGAAGGTGTCATTGTTTCACTGCTGTGCTATTAAAGCTCCAGCTGAAACCTCAAAATTCTCTTCCACACCAACATGAGGAGCAAGGTCTCCTGCTGGAGGCTGTTCTGCTATGACTGCAAGAGGAAAGCAGCTCCCAATTCTGGTGACCTTGAGAACATTGCATAACCCACTAAGGCTTTTAAGTAACATCAGCTGACTGTATCAGAGTCACACAGCCAGTTCGTATTTTCTTCGCTCTAGGGTCAGGACAGCTTTTCAGGAAGAGGCTATTGATGGAAAAATAATGTTACTGAAAATACTGTAGGACACATCTCAGATTACCTCGCTCCAGCCCCTCCTCTGCCTGGAGTGCTGCCAATCCAGTCTCAGCTCAGCTGTGGATGTGCTTTTGCCAAGTCACACAGGCACAGTCCTTGCTAGGCCGCGCCTCCTGTTTGCAGGAAATATATAATTGTGCCTTGTCCTTTAGATTGCTGATACAGCTAACTTTTGGTAGCTTAGTTTTAGTTTAAGAATTAAATGAAGTGCATGCACAAGTGATAGGTCCAAATAAACTCCTTTATTTTTCTGTAATAAATACAGCACTATCTGAACTCCGAAGTCCCACAGGTCCAACCATTCCTTTCCTTCCTTACTAGTCCAGAAGTGAATTACCACTAGAAGACTCCTGTCTGGTCAGTCTCTTCCCTCCAACTCATACCCTGTCCATCCTTCCACCCCCTGCAGGCAGCAGGGCTCTACACCAGGTTCCTCCTCCCTACAAGGGGGCAGATTCTTCACAGTAGAGAAGAAACACCTAGAGAGGAGAAAGCACAAATTGAGCATTAGGTACATATTCCAGCTGCTGGAGTTAGTAAAAGCTCTCTTACCCAAGGCAATCAGGTCAAGACATAACTACTGACATCTGCTTTTAACAGCTGCAGCAGG
>NW_010521820.1:8838-9325 GCF_000687285.1 Phaethon lepturus
TAGGGAAAGCAGTAGGCTTCCCACAGCAGCAAGAGAACAACCTCTAAGAGGGTACCTACAACCCCCTCACCTTCAGAGAAACATGGTCAGGATCACTTCTGCTGCCCTTTCCAGTTCCCTTCTGTGTTCCAGGACACAGGAAAGGCAGAACCACTTCCTATTTAAAGCCTTGAAGAGTACTATAACCTCAACAGATTGCTTCTGCAACCTTTGAACCCTCTCAGGTATCCTGCTGGCAGCAGCACCCTCAATGCCTAGACCTCTGGTGGGGACAGGGCACAGACTCACCGTTGCTGTACTTGCACTGCTTCAGAGCCTCGTTGAAGCCCTCACACAAGGTCAGGTCTCTCTGGTTGGTAGCACATTCCAGGAACTGCTTCATCTCATAGTGGCAGGGCCCATAGGGCGACTGCTGGTACACGGGCTGAGGCCTGGGCTCCTGCAGGCGGGGAGGCGGCTAGGGCAGGAGGCCCGGGGGCTGCGGCAC
>NW_010521821.1:0-207 GCF_000687285.1 Phaethon lepturus
CCTCGGGGGCGGCAAGACAAAATGGCAGCTGAGTAGCTCACTGAGACCCGGCCGCCTCACTAACGGCCCCGTCACTGAAACTGCTTAACTCCCACAAACATTTATACATTGACCGCTGTTCCCTCATGTGTGATAGTCTAGGAAAGATGTCCGTTTTTTCGGTTTTACAGATGGCCTGAGAGGGGCAGTGGCAGCAGGGCAAAAACG
>NW_010521821.1:246-10806 GCF_000687285.1 Phaethon lepturus
GCAGCTCCCAGGAGCAGCAGCATGTGACCCCCTGTTTAGAGCGAGACAAAATTCTGAAGCGAGCCCCTGAGGACTCCCAGTACCTTTTCTTGGTGGGAGATGCTTCCCCCAGGACACTCTGGTGTCCCAGGCAAGCGAATCAAATCTCCTGGTCTCACACTTTAGCTCTGTTCTCCCCAGCCCTGCATCGAATGGGGGGCAAATCAGCATCAGGTTAAGTGCTTCTTTTCTTATTCCCTGTCTTTTGAGCCACAGTCACCACAAGCGGTGGTGGCGAGGTGGGTTGGTGCGCAAGGTGCACAGGCAGCTTCGAACCAGCCGGGGCATCTGGACATTGCCAAGCGGCCGCAGGGGCTCCCCCCGCCATGCTCCGGGCACGTGCCTGAAGTGTGGCTGTAGCACTGCGAGCCTTCCAGTTCTGCCGTTCATTTGCTTTTCAGCTAGACACACATCCATAAAGCTGTGGTCCTGCTGTGATATTTTGGTGCTTGCAAAGTGTAGGGCACCAGTCAAAAGATAAGAGGGAAGCGACCTTCCCCCCTGCCCCCCCCCAAGACTCAGAAAGGTCAGATTTGGAATTAATTTCATCCTGTGTAATGTTTTGGCTTGGTTCATATTTATTCCAAGTGAGTTCACCCATTTCTACTGCAGAAATAAAAGGTCATGAAACCAGCAAATTCTCTCTCTCCTAAAAGGGGTGAATCCCTTCTAGGGAGTGAATCACCAGTGGAGTGTACTGAAAGAAAAGAAAATGCAAAGATATAATTCTGTGGTACTGTAATCACAGCTGGGTGCAATTACAAAATCCACAAGTGCACTTTGGATGCCATTTGCTTGCATCAATTTTTAAGCTGTCTGTTTAATTTGACTGATGAACACAGGAAGAAAAAGTAAAAACTTTTTACCTTTTTGGTAAAAAAATAAAAATAAAAAAGCCATCTTCCTTTCTGCAATATTTGGCTATGCAGTAGTAAGAGCCAGCACAAAGATGTGGCCAGACTAGAAGAAGGGAGGGGGACAGGGAAGGGAGAACTGAATCACTTTATACATAAAGTAAATCTAAAACAATCCTGGCCCTCAGCTAATACTCTGCATGTTAAAAAGGAGTTATGTGCATGTCATGGTGTTAGTTTTATTAGTCACCTGGTTTAGAGACTGGCTCCCACAGAACTTTTGGATCCAGATTTGAATGCTGAAGAAGGAGAGTATGCAGAATTGAACTTTTGACTCAGACTGGCATAAAGATAAACAGCTTTTTTTAATCTACGGTTTTGGTTCATTGACTCCATTTGCATTTCCTTGGTTTTAGTACAAGAATTTAGCGTGTCATATGAAACGTAAATGCATCTAACCTTATTCTGCTGGAATAAAATAGAAATTTTCACTGTTCACTTACTGCAGTGCATTGCTTCCTACCTATTCTTTCAACAGAAAATCTTGGTTCAAATGTTTTGAAGCATTTTTTTTAAAAGGCAAAAGGCTTTCCAACTGGTTGGTACCCAATAGTGTTAAAAAAAAAGTACAGAAGTCGTAATTTTTTTAAAGACTGAATCCTTAATACTGTGTAACAATTTTCCCTATGAGAGGGCCAAAACCAAAGGCATCCAAAATTATTAGATACTTTGCTAAGTCCTAGTTAAGAGGTTTAATGAAAATGTGTCTAGGACCCACTTGCATTTATCTACGTACTTTTCTTTACTACTTTATCAAGAAATGCTATCTAGTCTTCAACATCAAATGCTGAAACAGGCTCATTTCAGTTCAAAAGCAGAACACAAGTTCTAAAGACATAAAAAATAACCTGTTTTCAAGCCCACATCATGCTTTTTTGTGCCTGGTGTATAATTTTAAGGCCCTATTTTGGTAATCTTCATTATTTAACATTTGGAAGATTATTCAAAACCTCAGTGAGGTGACCTCTCCTCCTTTGCTCAGCTCTGTGAAAGTTGTTTGGGTTGCATTTGTGTGGAATTGGGGAAAAAATAGGAATGAAAGATACTATTTTCACCTTCCTTATAGCAAAATTAAATGCAATAAATATTAAGACTTCATCTGTTATACAGCTGATTGTTATTTTACATACAATTAGACAGATCAATAGATAGAATATTTATGCTTTTATCTACACTTTACTACTGTCTGTATTATACTGAGATGGTAAATAAGCAGCAGGAAACATTTGAAATAATGCCTTCCTTTTGATTAAATGCTCCACAACTGCTGTGAAGAGAGAGGAGATACAGTGACAGCAGCGTAGTGACCTGGGAGGTCAGAACTGGAAGGTGCAATTAAGACGCTCTTGTGATACAGTTTAGTCACTCTAGCTTGGCCTTTCCATTTTTTAAGCTCAATTCAGCACTAGCTACTAGGAAATAGGGTAACGAACATTGGGAGTGGTATGTGAGAGGTACAAGTAGAGATGCACAGGAAAATGCAGGCTGCCTTCTGTAGCTGCTGGAGAAAACCGGGCACATCCAGGGTGCACTTCATCGCATCCTATAAAGGGTATTTAAAACTGGTCAGGTAAATCATGCTTGGGACGTGCCTGTTCTCTCTACCAACTATAAGGAGAACATAATGTGGGGTAGTTCAGATATGGATATGGTATTCCAAGCTGCAAATAACTGAAATTAGATGAGATGAATGTCATCCTCAGTCTCTTACTGCCTGGTCAATCATGGCACAAATGTAAATAACCTGGGATCCAACTAATGAATGTTTCACTTCCTCAAGTACATGGTCTGACCCTAGATGAAGAGACCTTTGGGAGATGTCTTTGGTTTACACACTCAGTTGGTATTTCAACTAGGGAGATATTAAATTAGGAGTATTTCTAGGAGAGTCTGCTGCTGACTAAAGGCATTGCAGGACTGTGAGAAAAGGGCAAAGCTTGCAGCCTTCGTGGGACTGCCTCAACAGAAAAGCAAATGGGATTTGCTGGTTAAGAGTGTTTCCTGGCTAGGAAACCAGCTGAGATTTTAGGGGAAGCGTTGAGCTGAGAGTAACAGCCATGGCAGCAGTGGACAAGGAGAATTAAACAATAAACAAAAATACAGTCAGGTTCTCCTCTTTGTATCGGAGGAGGAGAAAAAAGGGAGCAAACAGAGTTACAACTTAGCCAGGAACTTCTCATAATACTAATTATGAAAAGATTGAGTGCTTATCAGCTGTGACACAGTAAACATTGCTAACCTCCTTTATTATCTCAGCACCCTCCTACTGACTTCTGTCTCCTTGTGAGCACAGCAAACACATTACCTTGCTCTGATTAGGCCCCTGCCATGCCAAGGCTTCTGTATGCGCTAGATTTGAAATTTGTGACATTTCCATGGAATAATATGGGACTCTACAAATCCAGAAAGTAAAACCTATGTACAACCATTTACAAAGGCCATGGCCTGCGGATGTAAACTAACGGGGACCTGAAACCTTCAATACGTGTTTTATATGGTCCCTGTTACAGTAGGAAGACTCCTAAGACCTTTAAATTATATCATACCACAACGAAGAGCAAATAATAAATCTAACAATGAAAATATGCACACTGTTGGAATATAAAATTTGAATACAATGCTGCACTTAAAACCATAAGCATCACTTAAAGTCTATTATATTGCCAACAAGTGAGATGTTATGACTTTTGCAATGAAAAACAACAACAAGTGCTTATAAAATGATGGGTTTGCAGCAGGCAGGCGGTGTTTTTTCATAAGGCATTGGTATTTCCAGCCAGCACACACTCTGTCAGGGTGCTGGTTAGGTTGCTCAAGGCATCATGTCTAACAAAATGCCTCATGTGGTGGGAATTCTGATCTGACTGTCCATCATAGCAAGGCTACAGATTACAGGGTCATATATAAACATTTTACAGTGGGGTAGTTTGCCAATGCTCTGCTAGAAACAGGCAGCATGCACATGTCTCTCTGTTTACTCTGCGGGGCAGTTATTTGCAATACCAAGAATAAAAAGTTTAGCGAAACAAAGATGGAGTGTTCACAGTGAACTTTTCCAAGTATTTCAGTGAAGCATTAGAGTAGCTTTTAGTTCTGCTGGCAATAGCCGAATTCTCCTAGCAGCCGTATTTGGAGTTGCTGCTGACAGAACTCGTGTTTGGTAACAGATTAGTTGGTAGCCTGCTAACCTAGTTAACAGCAGATGTGGGTATTTGTTTTAGAGAAGGTTGTAAAGTTCAGGAGCAGACATTTTCTGGGTATGCTTGAAATAAGGTGGGCAGAGGTAGCAGGGATTTCCTGGCTCAATTATACCCAGATTCTTCCCTCAACTTTTCCAGAGGAATCACTTGTAAGGAGAAGAGTGATGCCCATACCCATACTCTTCATGACCTGAGACTAGCAAGTTCCTATTGTACAATACCCCCTCTCTCTGCTAGCGGTGCCACTAACTCACTTCTCAGGGAATCCAGGCAGGCAGTAGCTAACAACACCCTGGAGATCCTTGGGGGAAGAAGGTGCAGTGCAAGCGAAAACAGTTTCTCTCACTCTTAAACATGTGTGCCCAGTTTAAAGACCAAGCTATAGTCCGCTGTAGGTCACAGCCTGGCACTGGGTTATGGTGAAAGCCCTGGTGGTAGCTGCACATTATAGGGGACCATAATCTTGAGATGACACCTGCATCTTGAGATGACACCAAGTAACCACCGTAGCAAAAATCCAGCTACCACTGCAATGAAGTGGCATGGAATAGGCATTCTTGTCACTTACAACTTGATACAAATTGCAAAGAAAGCATGCATTACCACCAAGTAAATGAAAACAGAAGCTTTCAAGAGCAAACTGTTTAGAAAAGGCCTCTTTGCTTAAAAAACACAGGAAAAAAAGAAGTCGAAGCCATGGCAGAGGTTAGATTCTGCAGCTTAGTGATAAAGTAAATAAATCTTTAAGAGCAAATAAGTCTCTTAATATGTCCAGAAAGGAAATTCTTTTGGAGGAGGAAACTAGCAATTGTTTTCTGTGAAAATTTCTAAATTGCTGTGGAAAAAAATAGGAGCTACTACATGCAATGATAATGGTAAAAGAAAAACAAAACAACATCAACGAGATTAAGCACATTTACTTTCCTTTCACACAAATGCACACACACCCCCCCAAACTCGCTCTCCATTAATGACTAGCATTTACTGAAAGTGATTTCAAGAAATCTATAAAAATTTTCTCCCTCCTATAAACCTTGAATGTCAAATGCAGATCCAATTCTAGCAATGGCTATTAAGGAACTCTATATAGAGTGTTGTGCCAAGCACCCCTGCAGAAATAGCTGCAGCTGTGTAAGATATTACTACTCAGCTGTTCGGTGCTGCTTCTTGCCACACCCACGTATACATCAATCATATATAAGGCATCTGAGAATTCCTCATATGCTTCAAGTACACAGTCCGCTGGGGCGGCTTAATCTGCTTCTGCACCCGTTGTCTGACTGTGATCTTGGCGAACAGTAGCTGAACCCGCTCATTCAGCTCGAGGTTGCCATGATGGGTAACACCCGAACTTTTGCATCACCCATTCTGGCCCTCTACTTCACAGCTTTTCTGCCCCCAAGGACATAAAGCTATTTAGATGCCCCTCTCAGAGAGAAGAAATTCAAGCAATTTTCTATATTGCTTGCTCATAACCCTAGTTCATCCGTAAATAGATTCACAGCTGAAAGCCCATGCATACCATTTTTTAAGCTGCACTAAAGCTAGAGGGATGTAGACTGACATGAGCTGATGTTAAAAATCCCAAATTACTGCACTGTTATTCGGTATTTTTCTATGGCAGAAAGTACAGTCGGTTCTGTGGGAAATTTTGAAAGAGAGCTGTTAACCCTAGTGAGTCCCACAAAACGAACTCTCCAGGCATATGAAATTGGAAACATTTTCCAGTTGCAAACAGCGTTGCAGAAACACGTGCTTACCTGCTAAAGGGAGAAGAAAACAGGACTGAATAGCAAATAGGGAAGACTCTGCAGCAGGTTTCCGAGAGTCACATGAAAATTCTTGACAGGCGATACAATTTGGTTGAAAAAAGTCAGTCCCTTGCAAAAAAGGCAGCTCTGCAACAAAAGATGAACAAAAAGTAGTATTGCAAATATTGCTATTCTAGGAAGCGTTTGTCAAGAGTGCACTAGTAAGCCCATACATGACACACACAGAAGCAAAATAAGTGCAATAATCAGTGCTCTTCCACCTCATCACCGACAGAATTAAACATTTCTTCTTGCACTTTTCCCTTTTCCGTTTTATTTTCTTTGGGGGGGGAGCAACTCATTGACACCAACGCTAAGAGCTACACCTATCACTAAAGAGGGTAAGAGATTTTCCACGAGCACACACAGTGCAAGTAGTTCTGCGTTCCAGCACTAAAGAGGTGACATAAAAAGGTTTGAAATATGCTGCAAGATCTGCAGCAATCACCTCTGGAGAGCAGCTGTCCGATACGGCCCAGAAAAATCTTATATGCATCATTTAGAAATACTGGAAATTCTTGCTTTAAAGCTTCAAATGATGGTCATAATATAGATCACTGCCTGTCCTGAGCTGGTCTCGAAGTGCCTGAGACTGCTATTAACACAATAAACAATCCCAGAGTGGGTATCTTGGTGCAGCACAGAATTTATACTGATGTGACTTACGATACAAACATCGTCATAATTTGAAGTTTTCTTTTGTTTTTAAATCACTGGTCAATAAATATAGAACACTATTGGGAAAAAAAAAAGTTATATACACAAATACACAGAGAGCAGTATTCACACACATCCGCATCCACATTTTGAGCGTGGTTTTTCATGCCTTGCACTTTGCAGAGTCATTAGTACCAGCTCTAACACACTGCTAAATCTAACTAAGAATACATAGACGTTTTTGGCTCAGTTTATCCTGTGTACAAACTGCTCTTCCTTTTGTTTTGTGGCATTTCATACCCACTTTGCAAGGATGGAAATAACTGCATGTGTTTAAAAACACGTATTTTAAGGTTAATCTTTCCTGCATTTGAGAGAACTAAGTTATCCCCTTCTACTTCCACCTTTTGCCTGCTCTACAGGTGCGAGCTTCGTTCAGTTACGACTTATTTTAGTCAAACCCAGAGGTGTTAGTTTAAGTGACAGCGTTGTGCGAAGTGAGCGCATTTTGACTGCAATGCGTTAAGGAGCGCGCTCACAAGCAGCCCAGCCGACAGCCTGCGGAATGGGAGAAACTGCCCGCCAACTTGGAGGCTACAGAGCCAGGAACTGGTATTTTGAGTACCTGGGGGCAAGGTAAGGAAAGCAACCTTTTCAGTGACACACATGCATCTGGGAGATGACACTCAAAGAAATCTGAAGTGACGGATGCACAGCAAAAACCCAAGATATAAGCATAGCACACTGGATACAAATATGATATACCCACAAAAACTACTGGGGACACAGCAAGACGTTGTGCTAGTATATGGAAAACTGCTCTAAGCAAAGCAAGCTGTATCTGAGTAGAGCTTTCTTGATATAGCTGGGTTTATATTAGGAGCATCTGCCAAAAATGATACAGTGGCCAGGACATTGAGGTCTTACAAAAGCTATGACCGACTGATCTCAGCTGGAAGTGGATACTATCAAAGTACATCTCTAAAGTAATAGGCCCTGTCATGAATTTTGGCTTTTTTCCCCTCCCTGCTTAAAAGGCAAATTGGGGAAGATTCTTAACCTTCTAATTTAAAATATATGAGAAATCCCACTGATTTTAAGCTGATATTATGGACAGAAAGGGTAAAAATAGCTATTCGGTTCTCAAAAGATTAGATGCTTATGGGTATGAAAACAATGTTTTGCTTGGAGATCCTGCTTTGACATTTCTACGCTAGCAGATTAAAAAACAAATTCCTCCATTTTGTCTATAACCTGTGATAATTTGATTAGCTGGGATAATAAACCAACATCACAGTGTTATTCTAAAATAACCCCCTCAAATCCTGAAGAACAGAACTCCGCTGCCGTTTTTATTTAAACGATCAAAGCTCAGCTATTCCGTCAATGGCACGCATGAAGTATAAATTTTTTTTTTTTTTTAAACTTGTGAATTACATTTATCTTGCTTTCACCTAATATCCTGTATATCTTAAACTATTTATAGATTCAGGGGACAGGGAAAAAGAGAATGCCTGAAAAAAACAACCCATGATGCTGTTGTACAGAAGTTCCAGGAGACTGTAATTAAGCATACTGCTCGCACCAGCTGAACAATCAGTATGTTATTTTGGCAGGCAAAGCCAATCAAGGATTCATATGGACTTCTGTTATCACGCATTGATACCATGCCTTAAAAACCAGGCCTTTCCCAGAGGCAGAACTTTAGAACTGCGTTTCAGTTTTCTCAGGCACATACTACTTACCCGTCCCTCCACCTCGCTATAGGGAAAGCGGCAACGCAAGCCTCTGAGGGGAACCACAGAAAACGACCCAAAATACTTTTGCAGGCATAACCATCACGTCATAGCTTGAGAGACCTCCTAACCAGTACGGAAAGAAACACGACTCCAGAGGTTTTTGAACCCCAAAGCTGCCACAAATCCAGATTCGGCTCAAACTGCTCTGAGCCACAGGGCAGTGTTATTTCCAGGTATATTCTGTACATGAGGCAGAAGAGGACGAGCTGTGGTATGGTTGGTGATGCCGCTTAAAGAAACAGCTATTTTGAAATTTGCTCAAATCCAAAATGCTATTTCTGGCAGAGAAGCTAGTCGTCCAAATGCTAGAGAGTATTCAAAAATATGGGCTAAAACACAGGATCATGCATCACAGGTGCATTATAACCAACACACTAATATACCTACCCTCCTTTTTGAAGTGACTGTACTTTAACTTATTTGTGAGTGTGGGTGAAATTCATTTCTCATTCAGCATGAACTTGCTCAGTGAAGGGAATGTCACTTCCTCCTCTGGACTGAAAACAAGAGCTGCTGCAAATCAGTATTTCAGTGGAGCTAACACAGTTGCCCCACTTACACCTACTGCCCAGCCAGCTACGGCCAGAGAAATCAGTCACACGGACTCTAATTTTGGGTATTACTGCGTACGTCTCTCAATTCAGCCACGAGCAGCCGGCAAATAAGCTCTGTCATTTCAGTGACTGCAGTCTACAAAGGTGCAAGCCAAGAACCAACACACTGGCTGGAAAGGGCAATTGCCATAAACCTACAATCAGCCTGGCAGGCTGACGTGATCAAGGCCTATTGTGTGAAAACCCACAGCAGCAAAACTATGGAGCTTTTTCTATAGGAAGATTTTAATTTGGGGCTGCGATGACCGGGAAGAATATCGATGGCTGGAAATTGCAAAGGCTTGGTCACTACTTTCAGAGTTTTGCAAGCTCAGCTAAATCAACCAGAAGTGTGGAAAGCAGTGCATGGGAAGAATGAAGTGAGAAGACATCGACATAAAACGTAGTGCCTGTACTGTTGGCTTTATTCCTTGAGTTACATACGTCTAGATCTTCCTTTGGGCTGGGCTAAGCCTTATTTCAGTCTATGAGGCAAGTGGCCTTTCCCGCCCTGGCCATTTAAGAAGCCAGTCTACAACTGGTCCCAACAAGCAAAACTGGGGTTCAGCCTACGCCCGGCTTCCCAAGCACCTTGGTTCACTCTTCTTTCAGACTTATGAAAGATCTGCAGGGATGAAATATTTTTTTCTTTTTTTTGCCAGAGAGAAAAAGATGGCAGTATGCCTTCTGGGCTTTATTTCCCTGGTCCTTCTCCTTTAAAAAAATGTTTCACTTTAACAGAATTAAAGCTTATACTATAAAATCAAATTCTAACTAAAGGATGAATTCTGATTAATTCTGGCTACAGAAATAGATAGGAAAGCCCCTGTTGACTTTCCCTGGGGCAACACTGTACCTCAGATATGATTGTTTCTAATGCTGACTTCTTGTAGCTGATTTTTTTTTGCTGACAGTGTTTCTGTTGCATGTATTGCTGAGTTTCTTTTCTACTGCAATACTGACACTTAATCTGCTTTTAGATCTCTGAGGACATAAACTTACAAAGATAGAAATCTAAAGGCAATAATTTCTCCTGAAAATCCTAGATGTTACCCTTGGAAGTAGAATGAAAAAGTCATAGAAAGCTCTGTATTAAAATGTGTCAAATTTTACTCCACGGAGACAAAGAAAAAGTTAGCACATGTACCTAAACCAAGAACAAAATTTTAAGGGACTAATAACAGGATTAACCTAATCTAAAAGCACCAGATCTCCCCTCTTATCTGACATTACTTTCTCCACACGCAAAACTCCTATTTAAAACCTCTCTCCACGCTCAAAACTCCATTAATTCATATTTAAAACCTCTAACCTCTCTCATTCTTCATTTCCCATAAACCAAATCTTAAATGTGAGGACTGCTTGATGACACAGACAAGTACCGCGAGCGTGCAGTAATTACTACCAATTCAAAAAAAAACCAACCCCGACGTCAGTGCTCCTCAAATTCATAAACGTCTTTATGGACTGAGATTTTTAAATCTTTCTGCACTGCCCTGACTCTGCTTTAATGAAAATTACAAAAAAATATTCAACAATTTCAGCAG
>NW_010521821.1:10837-28580 GCF_000687285.1 Phaethon lepturus
GGAAAAGAGTGGAAAAATCCTGTTCATAACGTGCATCATTTTAAGCTAATTTCATATTTGACATATTAGTGCCTTTGTTTCACAGGCTGCCCATTTACAGGTCTCACATGAAAGTCAACATTCCCCAGCAATTTCAATAGAACATTAAAGCTTCAGGTAACTGGGGAAGAAGAGTTCTGGGATGGGTGAACGCAGCATAACTAAACACTAGAAGTTCCCTTTGAACTTTCCACAGGCTTTTTCAGGACAAAACGGAAAGGTCTCTCCTTTGCTTCCATTAAAGCACCCAAACGCATTAATTTTTGAGGCAGCATTTGAAAGGCTTTGCTGGGAAAGGATGCAGTGAGTGTAAACAAGGGCATTTTGGAAGAATTTCGCTTGAGCGCCCGCTGGGTCTCTTTTGCTGGCTCAGTCACTTTTGGCAGCCCCACAGACAGGGGCTGTCAACTGCTTTACCCCTGTACTTGAAAATCGAGCAAATCCAGGCAGGATTTTTTGCACAGCAGCCTGGCACTACCTCTGCAGCAGCATTTCTTAAAAAAAAAAAAAAAAAAAAAAGTAATTCCCCTTCAGCTGCCTTTGCTTTTGACTAAAATGCCAACATTTCTTATTGGGCTCCCTCATTCTCAAGAACTGCGGGAGGCAGAAAACCAGAAAGGGAACATTTCCATTTGTCTTCCTATTTATAAGCAAGCCCTGCAAGGCAGGGAGGTCCTGCCCACGGCCGTCCGAGCCCCAGCCCCTCTCCGAGCCCAGCGCTCAGCCTCTGTACTCAGCCTCTGCCTGCAGAGGTGCCAGGACACATTTAAGGCAGCTGCTTCTGAAGCCCGTGTGAAAAATCCCCGCCGTGCACAGTCCTAGTAAGGACAGCAGCAACCCTCTATGGGGGGTTGAAGAGACTGATAGATCCTGGGCAACGGAGACTCATAACCAGCTCAGAGAAAGAAATGACCCCCTTCTCAGATGACCCATCGCTCGTGGCACGGCCAGCGATAAGCAAGCTTTGGAAGAAGCGACAGGAGAGGGGGAGAGAGAGGTATCTGATAGCAAAACGGAGCCAGAAGCGACTTCCGATGCAGCAAGAATTTAAAGTCTGCATGGCAAAAAGGAATGCCAAGGTCACAACCCACAAACCCCCTTGACAACTTCATCTGTCTCTTTTCACAAATCTGTAGACTTTGCTGAACATGCTGTAAGACCCACCAACATTAACGTGGACATCTCCACTCAAACCACCAAGCTTCTGGCTCAGCACCTTTCAGGCATACACCAGAGTAAAAGCCACTCACACTTCTCTATTTTTAGAGCAGAGCTAGGATTACTGATGGCCACAGTAAGGATTACTGAGCCCAACGATGCCAGCATTGGCACCGGATTAGAGCCACATGCAGGACCTGTAGCGGACTTTTACAAGAGGCGCCCGCAAGGCCCTGGCTGCAAAAGAAAATTTTGGTTGGGTAGCATGGATTGGGCAAAAGGAATGTGAAACATCGTAATTCTCCTTTTCCAGGATCACTATGCCTGCAGGGAGAAAAAAAAAAGGAGGGGAAGAAAGAAAAAGAGTCCAACCCTTACATGGGTTACAGTCATGCATCCTGAAAGCAGAAGTAATTACCACTTGCATTTAATAACATGAGGAAAAGGGGGAAAAAAGAAGAAAAGAACCGTAAGTAGGCAGTTCATCCTAAGCTCATTACAGATGGTTTCAAAGTCTGCAGTGAGGAACTTTAAGAAATGATGACACTAGTCCCCCTCCTGCCCCTTCCCCTGCTCTACCAAAGCAAAGCTGGCAGAGGGATGTGCTATACTCTGTTGCCGTACAAAATCCAGCAGTGTCAGCTCCGCTGCCGAGGAAGGTGAGGTTCTGGCGGAGCTGCCAGAGCATAAAGTGTCTCAGTATTGCATCTACCAGCCTTGCAGATTTTGGAGAAAGGTAGCAAATAGCTGGAGGCGGCGACTTCCTCTGACGTTTCTACTACACTCTCAGACTCGGTTCTGACTACGCATGAGACAGCAGCTGCTGTCAAAAGCTTCCTGAGGAAACCCGGTTAACACAAGAGTACAGCTCCACAGCCTGCACCTGCTGCCATTCTCAAAGCAGGTGCTACTGCCTCCACCACTTGAGAATAAAAAGAGAAAAGGATATTAAAAGAAGTTTTTGACTCCTCTCTAGCGAGGACGATACGCCTGGATAGCAAAGGATAAACTACTGTTGGGAGAAGACAGACCAGGTCTCTAATCTCTCAGCTGCCAAAGTTTGGGCAATGTTAATTTGGAGTTTGGAGATGTAAATGTTGGGCTTGGATCCATACAGAAGTCAGCAAGCTCACGGCTCCATCAATCCTCCATCACTGAAACCAGCCAGGGACTAGATAAACTGTGCAGCAATGTCACGACTTGGTGTGCTGGAGGCGGTACGCAGGGACGGGTTTTGTGGGAAATAAACTGACTTCAAAAAAGAGGAGGTAAATAGAAGTAGCAGCAATTACACAACTATCACAAAAAGCACCTGGATTCAACTCAGCTATTTTTTTGTGCTCCTGTCATCTATAATTTAAAGTCCTACAGTGCAAATACTTGGGGTGCAAAAACTGTCATCCCATCATTACATCTCTGAAGAGTTATGAGAGACACCTTGAGCCTCTAAACAATATTCAAGTTTTCAGTAATAACTCAAGTGCAGAGCTATTCTTGGGGATTAGCAGGTGCCTGAATGGTCCTTCAGGCTCAGGAAGGGACACTTGCCAGTGATTAACCTCTGGAAGATCTCTGTAATACATTACTAATACCAAGAGAGGAAAACCAAAAATGGTTGTCATTCTGGATTTTTTTATATTGGGTACGCAACGTATTTTTCTACTGATGTCAACAGATACCAGATCGGGATCCAGGTTGCTACGAGACCCTGCCTGAAGAGCCTCCAGGAGAGGAGAGGTGGACGCTGCACACACCTTGTGCTGGGGGAACCTCTCAGACACCTCCTGAGTGCCCGACCAAGTTTTCAAGATAGATATCTAAAGCCATTCAGAAAAGCACACTACACCCTTGGTATTTTTGTTTCTAGTGTTTGTTACCTTGAAGTCCATGTTTGCCACCTTTCCACAGCAATGGATGCAAAACATGTACTTCTTCACAAATAAAAGGAGGGCATCTTCCACATGCCTCTGGAGGTGGGACTGTCAGAAACTCTGCAGTCCCGGAGAGCAGATGCAGGCCCTGAGCTAACGAGGCACTTAAGCACATCCTTAACTAATATTAAGCACAGAAGTTGTCCCACTGTAGCTCTAACTGGCCGTTCCCCTTTGCTTCTAGATAACCTTTTAATGTTCCAAACCTGCTGGTGCTGCATTCAGAGGTACAGATTTGATCCAGAATAAGCATGCATACCAAAATAACACGTGGCTCCCAACTTCTGGGAAAATCTTGGCTGGAGAGAAGGGAGAAATGAGAGAAGGAGGAAGGGGATACTGAAGGCTTTCAAGCAGTTAAAGGCTATTTACTAGTCTTAATCTTCAGGGGTCTGTGTTCACGACGCGAGGCAGTTGGCTGTCCGCGCTGAGTGGAGAGACAGCAACCTGTCAACGGCAGATGGTGAGGACACAGCTCGATTCTTTCCTCCCTGTTCTTCCCTCCTATAATTTTCTTCCCTTTCCCCCCCTCCCCATCCCCGATTCCTTCAGCAGGCGGAGGAAGGGCTACTTGGACCTCCACGTGCTTGAAAAGCAAATTAAATTCGCCTTCTAATTACTTCCTGAGCCTCTGTGCTAGCAGTCTGTCCTCACCCCGGACAGATGGCAGCCGCTGCTGCACAGCTGGTCCGGCACCGGCAAAGCCGGCGGAGGAACGGCAGGGCGCCACCAGCTGCAAAGCAAGCGAGGAAGAAGCGAGGAAACCCCAGCCTATCGGCCGAGGAGAGGGCGGTTTGGAAGCCTTCCTGCAGGATGGCTGGCGGTTTAATCAGGGAGAAATCTGATATATACTTGTACGTTAAGACTGAGACCGTGACAGCTGACACTGGGCGTTGATCGGGTGACTGAAGTAGGCTGTGGCCTCCTCACTGGCGCTGGCTGTAGGTATCTTCTCACTTGTCTTACCAGACCTCTTATTTTTTTATTAACTTAGAATGTGTATACATATATATGTGTGTGTGTATATGCATTTTGAGTGTCTATTTCCATGTACTTATGTAAAGTCTAATACAGTGGTTCTGCTAGTAAGTTGCTTAAGTACAATCATGACCAAGTAACTGTGACAGCAGTAATTTTGCTAAGTGTCTCCCTCCGGTCATTCTACAGCCAGAATACGATGTCACTTTGTTAATCATCATGGCACTGTCAGGGTCCCAACCTGCCATGTCGTAGCATACAAACGTGAAAGCCTCAAGACCATCTTGAGGGCTAAACTGGTAGCAGCCGAACAGCAAAGAAACATCCTCACTACAAAAAGACGACCAAAAAAAAGGACCCCTGATTCATCAATGAAAAGAAAAACCTAAAACTCCTTCCCCATTCTCCTCCACCTGGCAAAAGCAAAGAGTTAGCCTGGACTACCCAGCTGGTTCCCAACTTGGCTAAAGTTCCACACAACTTTAAACTTTTTAAAATAAGACCCTTTCCAGTCTGGGCAGTGGTGTCTTCCTCTTCTCCATTTTAGTTTGCCAGGTTGTCCTGAGAGACTTTCATTGTCATGTCTTCATTCCTACAGACATTTCCATGACTGTTGAGATTTTTATACATGAATGGATGGATGGGTTTGTTTCCAGCAAAGGAAGAGCTACCGCCTGCTGAGAGACCACAGGCAGCCTGCTACCTGCATGCCTGTGAGATTTGGGAGCATGTACCAAGACAGTGGATAAAACACACACTCGTACATGAAAGCCCCAAGTGTTAGCCTCTCACCAGGCAGAGAAAAAGAGAGCTGCTAGAAGAACGATACTTGGAAATTTAAAGATGAACGTTTTGCAAACTAACATGTTAACCAGGCTCAGAGGAACACTCCAGTTCTTGCCAAAACACGATTGCAGCACTAGCGTTGAATGGATTTATTTAAACCAGTCTAAGCTTCTGCTTAGATACCGTCACACCGTGGAAACCGATCCCTTTGCGGATGCAAGTGGGAGGGTTAAAGCAGTCCTCAGGTCCAGCCATCCCTCAAGCCTCGGGCAGAAGGAGGAGCAGCCACACCAGCACTAAGACATCCATCCTCATTTCAGCAGCTCCCATCCCCAGTTTAACCTGAGCTTTCTGATTTTGCCTGAAGTGGGTTAGGGAGTGCTCACACAGGCTATTCTGCTAAGCAGACACATGCAAGACTGACTGCCGGCAGAGGGGCAGGGGGGTATCACACAGCTGGGGCAAAATGGATAGCAGTGCCGCACCTTCGCTGCGCCTTATCCGAGTCATCCAGCAAAATCCTCAATGCAATTTTCTGCTGGTGCAAGGACAGCGCAAACCTACAAACTTTTAAAATGCTATTTCCACAACCCCTTTGTAAGCAGGTAACAACCCTATGCAAGTAGCAGTAGTCATTTAAAACCTGAACAAAGCTGCGTCTTCAGCAAAAGATGATGTAGATGGAGAATTTTCAAGCTTCGGTGAAAACAGAGGAACCACTGGAGATACAGTATCACAAGCAGTTGAAGGGCAACACGATTTAGATTCACATCCAGCAGCGCAACCCAAACAGAAGATCTTGGTACATGTGAAACCAGACTTTGGGATATCTTATGAAAACTCTACTTTACAATAGCAAAAGTTAGGCGATAACCAAAGAGAAGGAAGAATCTGGAGATAAGGGCACACTGTAGAGCTTATCAAAACCATACTGATGGACAATACTCGCTGTTAAGTGCTTTGATGATGAATTTACCTGGAGTCTTGTTTGTCACTGCTCTGCATTATTCAGAGACACAATCACCTGTAAGGTGTTTATAATTAAGGGGGAGAGAGAGGTTTTTGCCAGGGCCAGTATTTATACACTGGAGCACCAGTTATTCCACTTATGCAACCAAAAAAAAGAAAAAAAAAAGAAAAAAGAAAAAATACACCAAAAAAAAGTGAATCAAAAGAGAGATCCTGAAGACTGATGGCCAGCTTCACTAGCACTTACCTTCCCTGAGTAAGAAACATGCACGTACAACAGGGAGGAACCACAAGCCAGGTGGGTGACTCCGAACCTACCCTCAGCCGGCGTCTCTAACCTTCACCGAACGCTATCGCTCAATCTCTGCTGAATTAGCGGTGAGAGGGCACGGTTCCTCCACTGGTTCACAGCAGATGGCAGAACAATGCTGGAAAGCTGCCAAGGGCTCAGACGCAAAAAGAACGAAGGAGGGGAAACCCCCAAGAACACAAACCCCAAACCCGAAAGCCGCCTGAGAGACTGCACAAGCCTAAGCGTCGTTTCTCAGGCTTTTCATTCGGGGAGAAGTCTCTCCCGAGCTTCAAGGGCAATCGCACCTCAATGAAAATTAACTACAGGTCAAACGATTTTTCCTTGAGCAGGCTCCTAAGCATCTAGAAAATAGCATAAAAGTAGCTGTATTTAAGGATTGTGAATTATTATTTCTTGGGGTTTGTTTTTTTTTTTTGCATTAGTGTCAAACTGTGGAGCCTCAGTCATAGACTCACAGACCAAAATCTGACAAAATAGGTGCTGTGGGAAGGCAGCACAAAAAAGATAATTAAGCATAAGCAAAAACAGAAGCATATGTTCTCCCAGGATATGTTCTAAGCACAATCATTCATGGGTAACTAAAGAGCAGTGAAAGTGTTTCCACATAATCTCATAGCAGCAAGTCAGATGACTCAAAAACAAACCCCAAAATTCCTCCCTATTTCCCTTCATTTTCAAACGATGAGGGAGAAAAAAAAGCTTTTACAGGACACCACAAAAGGCCAGTGGACTCCATGTGTTTCACACTGAGTCAGTACCTGAATACTGAAGACCTCACGGAGACAACTGTAAGGCAGTGGTCCGCAAAATGGTCCAAGTCACTGGTGTTCCATTCCCCATGCCGAATCAATGCAGGGTTTTTTTATTTTACTTCTCAGTGCTCTACTTAAAGGTAATTAAAAAATTACTTCCCTGCCTCAGAATTAATTCTGAAGCCTCAGAGGAAGTTGAAAGCCTACTACTAATATTATATGACTGCAATAAAATCCTGCTATAAATTTTTTTCCTTCCATTTACCTTATATATACACCAGGAATGTCTTGGTTTTGCTGAAATATTTGTGGGACGATGTTCGATAGCTCTCACCCACTAATTAAAGGTCAGGAAAAGATACATACTCTTTCTAAAAAGTTTGTTTCTGACATGATAGTGATGCTCGAGGAAGTGAAAAAAATATACACAAAAAAATAGCCCTCAGAAGTGGGAAAAAAAAAAAATCAAAGCCAAGGGAACGGTCCCTCCTCCCAGCCCCACCAACTGCATTTTCTTCAGTGATGGAACAGGCAGGTCTGCAGGTCTGATGGTCTGCAGGCAGGCCTTCAAGAGCTGAAATAATCTGCTGCCTTTCTAAGGTGGTGGGATTTGGCCAGAAGACTACAGGTTTTGCTAAAGAAAGAAATGCAAGAATCCCTCTTGCCTTGCCTGACTTGGTGCAGTCATGGAGATGCATGGGCTGGGCAGGATCTAACTTTCTATTAAAAAAAAACAAAACACAAAGCAAACAGAAATAAAGAAGGGCATAAGCCCATTTGGTTTCCTTTCATACAGTTTTCAAGTCTTGAAAACTTGGGTCAACCCCCCTTACACATATTTGTTCCTCTTTTTTACCTCATTTTACTCCCACCTTGGGAAAAAGCTGAGAAAAAGAAGGCAGCCACAGGCTGGAAGAACGCCGAATCGCCTGGAAAATGAGAGATGAACACAGATGCCTTTGTGCTAACAGAAAACACACAATGAAACGCGACAGCGGCGAGCCCTGCCAGGGAGCCACGAGAGCACAGCAAGTAAGACGCTGCAGCAGGCAGCCGGCGAACGCAACAGGGACGGGGATTTTTAATTCAGGAAAAAAGCTCTGCTTGTTTCTATTTGAATATAAAGGTCCCCTGTGGAGCCAGAAGGCTCTCCAGGCTTGGTATCTCCCCTGTAAGAGGAAGGCTCTTTCCCCAAAACAGGTATTAGCCAGACCGTCTCTTTAAAATAAACAGCTGGAATATCACCCTAAGGGCCAAATACAAAGGGGTTTTGGTGGCTGAACCAGAATTAACTGACATGAAGACCAGATTTCAGCTCTCCAGCCTGGTGAGTTTTTAAACTCCTTTAGCTTCAGGGTGACTTCATGTGGCCCAGGTTTGAAGGTCTTTTCCCTTCTGTCCTCATTCCCTGCTGCCCCTGTCCCCCATAGCACAACCTGGCTGGGACAAGGCACAGGGTCGCAACTGCATCAAGCGGTGCTGTGACAAATGTCCGTCTTCCAGTTCGGTACCAGGGAGCAAGGCTGGAGAACCTGCATCCGTCCCTGAAGTTACTCCATGCATAGAGGCTGCAGTAAATAGTCTTCAAGCTTGCAACATTTGCTCTTTCGCTTGGTAGAAACTAAGAGCCCCCGACATGACTGAGTCTCCTAATCCACATGGTCTTACCTTTCAGGCTGTTGCACAGCTCCCTTCAGCAAAATCAGCAACAGATAAACATAACCCTGGAGAGTAATAGGTTTACTGTAGTAATCTACAATTCTTAAATAGAAGAAACTGAAAAGTAATCGGAGGGGTTGGGGAAGAGGGAGGGATGGGAAATAGGACAGCCCACAAGACTTGGCTGCCAGCGCTGCAGGCATCAGCTACAGCATGAGGTAGTGCTGTTGGCATGGAAAAGCCCCAAAAAGAAAGGCACGTGGTGCTGCCTATAGACCGGATTCACACCTAAAAACTCAATGCAAAATGAATCTATACCTTTAGCTACTCTAAATGCACGGGCATTACTCGACTCCTCCGCACTTGTTCACATAAACCCTGCCCTTAGATTTCTTACTCGAGCGCTCTCCCAGAACTCACCCAGCTCCGTAACACGGCGGCATAAGCCCTGGCTCATCACACCCCGCTCAGTGGCTCCAAAGCAAGCCACGAGCACTGAGATTTGTTCGCAAGAGCACGGGACTCGCCATTCCCAGGCACCTCCTGCCACCAGCCAAAGCCCCGCAATCCACCTGACTTCCTCCCAGCAAGCAAAAAAACACAACAAATAAAGAACGAAACGGAGTGCTGGTCCGAGAGGGACCTGCATCACTGGCACGCTAAAGGTTTTGTACTTTGTTCCTGAGGTAGGAAGACAGAGGCTTTGCTGCAGAGTCAGCAAAACAACACGGTGTTTTTCAAACGTAAGCAGAGTGAGTGTCTCTCAAATTCCACATGACTTTGGGCACCCTGACCAAGGGCACCACCATCTTTCAGCTTTATTCCAGCACACCATGCTGTATTCCTCAGACGTCAGAACTGCCTTCAAATGCCACTAAATCCACTGTTTTTTCCCGTTCTTTAAACTAGCAGTTTAATAAACCTGCTCCATTACTGTCTCATTTGTAGAGGCAGGCAGAAGACTGTGCAACACAGCAAATGCAGGAGTTAAAAAAAGAAAAAAAAATCTTTTAAAAGGCAGGGGGGAGAAACCTAAGCAAATGGCTTTTATTTGCCTGTATCTGGGATCTCTGAATGTTTGCACAGAGCTGCTGGGGCCAGCCAAAGCAGTAACAATGGTTGCCTAAGCTCCCCATGCCCCTTCCAGGAGGAGTTCTCCTAACAACTGTGGCCATCCCAAACCACAACACCCATCTAGACTTTATATGGGATCATATAGTGGTAGAGAGATGGGCCATACCCAACGATCAACCCAAGGGGATCCTGCCCCATGTTGTGTAAGTATTGCTCAGTAAGAGTCAAGGACAAAAAGCCATTCTGAGCTCTTCAGGACTCTGCCAGATACATCTCACCAGGCTTTGGAAAATTCAGGTTGAAGGAGTGGGAATCCCAATGGATCGGTCGGTGTTTCATAGCTCTTTATGACTACATAGCATTCCTCACATTCCCCATGAGAGCACGAAGCAAGGAGCCTTAAAGGATATGTCCTAGCAGCATAAAGCCACATCCATAATTCCTAGCACCTGCTGGTGATGGGATCACTGCACAGAAGTCATCTGGAGTCTGTGTGGACATGCCTTCTCCTGCATCAGAGGAATGGCAAGCCCCATATTCTTCGTCCACCAGCTGCGCCAATACAAGCAAGCCATCATCTAGCTACCCAGCGTATCCCTCCAGGAGTCACATTCCACTTAATGCCTCATGCAAGGCTACACGGGGCACTAGGAACAGCACATTGCAAAATGCGCAGAGCAGTGGCTTCTGTTCTAAGAGCAGTGGGTCAGCCTTCACGCTCAGTCTGTTAAACATCGTGCATCTGCATGTGCATCTATAGATGTTTGTGTACGTATAAGCGCCTGTATGGAAAACCAAAGGAAAAAAATAGGAATACTTAGAAAAGAGCATAGTTCAGTTAACTGCCCCCCTGACATCCCCAAGCTCTGCCTCGGAACCTCTGCTGCTTACAAAAATCACACTCCAGGCTGTAGTCTTCAAAGGGTAAGTGTTGATGTACAGGGCAGGGACTGCACCTTTTTTTCTACTTGTACTCCGCCTAGCATAAGGTGGTCTGATCAACTCAAGGGTTTAAAGGCAGAAAAAAAAAAAACAAATCACCAAAAAGCAATAGGTACTAAGGCAGATAAATGGGGAACTAGAACTCCTAAGCATGACTAAGGCCACCAGAATTATTATCTACGGGACTTTCCATATGCTACAAAACAATTATGAGGGCCAGCATTAAAATGTGAATGATCAAGAAACCTTCACAGGAATTCAAAAAAGACCTCGATATATTCAGAGGGAGATAATAGCACGGCAGTTCAGCTGCATCTCTCATTAAACATTATTAAAAACTCCGTGAAAGAGAAATGAAGTTAACTGCATTTAAATCAGCTAATAAATAGTCTTTTGGATACTCATCTCCCAGCAAAAGAGTAAAAAGGGACCATGCCAGTAGTGTATTATCAATGTTAAAAACTTGACCCTAAAAACAGCAGAAGCAAGAGGAATTTACTGTACATGAGTATACCAAGCACAACTCTTGCATCTTGTTTTTGGTTGGGACCATTCTTCAAATTAAATCTTCTGGTAAACTTTGAGAAATCCTTGATGACTGTACCAAGATATATACAGTGCTGTAGATGGGAAAAATTTATCTTCTAACCTCCACTAGTGTTTTCTGGCCTGTCTCTATAATCGCAGACAATTCTGGTAGTCATACAAACACATACTTAAGCCTAAGTAAGTAACCCCAGGAAATTATTTAATAATTACAAAGAAACAAAAGTCATGCAGAATAAAATAGAAAATCGACTCATGCTGGCATTACACACTACAGAATTAATTTGGGAAGCATGCTGTAATGCCAAATTTGATCCATGCAAGCAAATCTCAAGTTTTGGCCAACATCTGGCTTCTTATCTGAACTTTCCAAGCTGCTTCTCAGTTATACAAAACTGCCTTGGATATTTTATGAGAACAAGCTCTCTCTCAAATTTTCCAATACGTTCTATCTTCAGGGATGCCAGAATTACCACAAGAATGTCTTTTGCCTGGCACTTTGAATTCAACTGATTCAGACGTCACTGATAGGATACACTACAGGATAATTTATACCAGGAACGATGCTTTATTTAGGAGTAGAGGTTTTGTTATGCCAAGCCAACCCAATCACCTGTTCAATCTGATAACCTACTGACAGTGACCTTTGCCTAGTCCTCCAGAGCAAAATATTAAAAAACAAAACAAAAACCACCACAAAAACCAGCAAAACAAACAAGCAAAACCATGACCACAAACTCAAGGGATCCACCAGTGGAGCAGTCAAGAGTGAATCAAGACTCCCTGTATAATAATCATTAGTGCCTATACTTCAAAAAGCAGTTGATACTATAAACCCAAGTTGATTGATACTATAAACCCAAGTCACACCTATAAACTAATGCAGACAGCAGCGGGTGTTCCTCTTACAGGGACAATTGGATGTGAAGTTAATTTACTCAACGGAATCAGAGAAAATCACCAATTCAACCAGTTTTCTGGTATTTCTCTGCATCAAGATATAGTTAATCAAAGGAAGAGACGTGGCTCTCCATTCTTCTTGGAGACAGCCTTTTACAGAAAGAAAAATTAATATAGTGGTGAAAAGCAAGCCAGCAGTACTGGCGCACAGAGGGGCTGGAGGAGCACATCCGAGCTGGGTTAACATACTTTCTGGTAGACTGCTTAACTTCTCTCAGCTTTCTGATTTCCTTTGCAGTCAAGACAACAAAATTTCACGGTTTCTTTTCTTCTGACTTTCCACTTCAAAAGGACAATGCAGGAAGTAAAAACCTGGTACCAAGTCACCAGTTGAGGAAAGTTTGGGACTCAAATTATAATTAAAGGAGTCATCCTTAAGCCAGTGTTGTAAATGTTTGTCAATGGTTTCCCTGCCTGCCCTCCAATGAACCATTCATAGCCAAAACTGCCTCCGATTTTTAAAGGAGCCACTATGAAGCAGAATAAAAATACTCCTCCTTATCTAGCAACAACATACTATCTTCTAGCACTTATAACTCCACCTGTTCTGCAGTAAGAGGATGTCTAATTTATATAAATGGGTTTATTCCGGGATACAAGAAGAAATCTAGTGGAGGAAAGATTGTATGTTAAGACATCAAACCACCTGGGAGAGGTACGTTACCGCACTATCATACTTCATACTAGTCAGTGGTCTTTTTAATCACACTTTTCATGAACTGACCCACCTCATATCTGAAGAGTGGATACCACCAGTATACACTAACACCATAAAACTAATTAAGGTCAAACTTGCAACCTCTTTATATTCTTGGAACCACATTCTAAAAAATACCTTAATCTCAAAGAAATTGATTAAATCCAAACATAAGCAAACATGAGATCTTGGACTGAAGAACTGCTGGAGCTGATCCAAAGCAGCAGCCTCTCCCCCAGCTGCGGTGCATTTTGGATCACATCTCTCGACCCTTCTTATCCGTTTGTGCATCACCTATGCCTTCAGCGGAGCAGCACACCCCTTTGAAGTTGCTCTTCACATTTTGGCAAGTACACAATGTTGTGTCTATTACAGGACTCAGCAAAGGAAGAGGTAACTACTGTCCAAGAACTTTCTTTTATTTTTATTTTTTTCCAATAACAGCTAGAACTTAAAGCCGGAAAACACCCCGAGCCTCTCATTTTCTAGTTTTTCCTCAAGTGAATTCAACACGAGTCCAATGACACAAAATAACAGAGTCAATAAAAAACGAGCCATATTTGTAGCCCAGTCTGCTGTGCTCACCACAGGAAAGTGTCTTCCATCACATCCCTCCTCCCATCCTCCCTCACCGTGTGACCAGAAGGGCGTATGAGATGCTATAGCACTTGTTTTGTGGAATAAGGGCATGCATTTCAGCTGCTAGCAAGATAAGTGTTTGTGTTTTTCCTCGATCATTGGCTCCTATGAGCTAAAGATGGAATAAGACCTATTAATTCATCCAGTCCATCTCCCTCCCTATCAGCATCTAATCCAAACTAGCAGCGAATGACTCTGTCCCTTCCAGCAGACCACAGAGGGGAGTTCAGAAGCTGATTCCCAGCAGAGGAGTTGGCCTGCTAACTAAAAAGCCTCGTTTCTAAAACCTGCACCCTAATCCCCAGGCACGGTTCAGCCAGGGGAGATGTCACCCTGAGCTGCCAGCCCTGCAGAACATTTTGCAGGGCTTTACAAAACCCCAGCCAATGCTACCAGCATTTTTCATGGCAGATTATTTAGCTTCATTCCATCAAGAAGCTCTTCTTGATGTTCAAGTTACCTTCTCTTTTGCAGCCCATTAAGTCTAGTTGTAGCCTCTTGCAAAGGCCAAGTGATTACCTCTTGAGCACCCACACCTGAAATCAATGGTATCTCTGCTTCTTAGAGAACCTATCTATATTAAGCATTTTTAATCATGCCTCAGAAATCAGTCCCTTTGCTCTCCTAACCGGCCCTTTCCCTTCCCTCTCAGACTTTCAAAGGGCAGGCATCCTATATTTAAGCCAGGGAGCCAGATGCATCCACCCTGCACACGTAAAACCCGTTATTCTTTCATTCATAACCGGGATATCACGGAGAACTGAGCTGCCTTGTATTATTGCTTCACTGCGGCGGCCATGCCTGACCACAGGCCCTTGATCTGTCCAGCCCTGTGACTTTGCGTGTGGCTCCTTCACACCCAGTACACACACTAACCTATCCTTCATTTTATTTTCCCATTTCCACTCCTCAGCCTCCTCAGATTGTTCTGCACCGTCGGTCTCTCTGCAGAGGGACAGTTCATTGCCAGTAACTGCAGACACCCAAGTTTTACACACGAAAAGGTGAAACCCACCAAGCACTTCTGACGCCTTTCATGTTCCTTCCTCGGTTGTCATCACCCTGGCTTCTACCCGACACCACCACTGAGCATAAATACGTTCTATTCTTGTACAGCAGATGGATCACCAAGTTCCCCAGAAGAGCTGCTGCTTTATCTGCTCGCACAAGCAGCATAAAGGGTACCACCTCCCCGGTGATACCCAATGTATTTCACATCACAACTGTGCCCTGAACCACCCGTCAGCCTCCCGAGCAGAATGAATTCCAGCCGGAGCGACACAAAGGCGTATACTGTGGCTAGCTGGTGCGCAGGAAGGGATTTGGGGTTTGCAGTTCCTCCAAGTCTTTCATCAGTCACAGGGTAACAGGACAGAAAGTGAACATCTTTCAGGTGGAAAAGCGCGGAAAATAAAATTGATGTCCCATTTTTTTTCCTGCACCTGTCTTTGTTTCAGATCCATTATCGTTGTAAGAAACAATCTTCAACTCAATTGTCTGAGCAAGCCCGGCATCGTTACGTGGCGTTTTCCGAGTTAGCTGTCAGGTTTCATTTAGCATTCTGCACCGGTCCTACAGTTTGGCTTGCCTGGAAATTTTAAATGCAAATGTATTTGTGGGGCGGCATGAGAGAACAATATCAGAATTTTACCTCACACCACAGCTTCTTGCTCTGCTCCACTCAACTCCCTTTTCCTCCCTGCCAAATACACAGATTTGCAGCTACTAAGAAAAAGGCTTAAACAAGAAAATCTTTACCTATTATTTTCCCTACTGAAAGGCTTCCCTGGCCTTTCTGCTTCAACAGACCTAAACCACAGTTTACACGATACTTTATCCAACTTGAGACGTAGAGCCGGCAAGCAATTTATTTAATAGCAGGGAATAACAGTACTTAATTCAGATCATCTCCATATAATATTTTCCATATTCCAAGGGCTAGATACACACTAGCTAATTAATCAGTGTTTTCTCCACACCCCAAACTCACCAGTCTTAACCTAAGAAACCAGGGGGAAAGCAAATGCCACCGACAGGATGCGCTTCTGGACAAGCATTTGTCATTTTCTGCTCTTCTTTGTGCTCCGTGTCAGTGCGTCCCGGGCCACAGATGTAGGCAGATAATCACCAGGTCTCATAATGCAACATTAAGTTCATTGAGAGGCTGCGGCCGGAGCGAGCAGAGAAGCAAATTTTTCATTGACCTTAAGATGAAGACACTTCTCTAGCAGTGACGTTGAAACACTTCAACCACGATTAAAGGATCAGAACCAGACCCAAGTGCTTTCTTCCTGGCGCAAGGATGCTCTTGCAATCTAGGCACAACCTGAGTGTAGCTCAGCAGTTTGCGCTGAGCTACACGAGATCAGAATACGTTCCAGAAATTATAGGGCCACTATTGTGCAGCAAAAAAGCTCTGTTATTCCGTCTGAAGAACAACTTTTTGTTTTGCATTTGTGGTTTATTATCAAACACAGGCACAAGAGTGATACTTTAAAGGAAAACATAGAAGTTAGGCCAGAAGGTCAGCCGATACCAATGGTCAGAGCCTCCAGCTCTGGACCAATCTACCTTGTTGCAGTTAATAACCATTACAATATTTAACTCTGTTGCCGAGATGGGAAATACTATTTTTAGCCATTACCTATTATTTTTGTTCAAAGATTAAGTGCCACTTACAGTTCTATTATCGATCTTGCATTTTATCATGTGTATTTATGGAGCTGTTCATTAATCCCACTGGCTTCTACATTAAAAAAAAAAAAATTAAGTCATTTTACTGGCTTCTTTTATTGTGGCTACATTTTACAACTCTAATTCTATCTGCCATAAAAATTAAAATGCAATGCCTCTAAAATGGAAGTGGGGGGGAGGTATGACAGTAACCCAAGGATCAGAATTTTTAAGAAAATGAAGCCCTGAGCACTTAAGTGTTGAAAGACTCGGAACTTGGCTTACACAGATACACTTCCCTCAAGGTCCCCCAAAGAACTTTGAATACACAAGTTTGAGAACAAGAATGAACTGAAAGATCTAGACATTTACTCTGGAGCCTAAACACAGGTCTAGGAGTGTTCAAAATCAGGCTCTGCCTTGGGTGAGGAGTACTTTTGGAAATTCATCTTACACTGTCTGCTTTGTGGTGTCTTTTTTACTGCACATCCACTGGGAACGTGTCTTAATCCCGTATTCCTTCCAGAGTCTTCCCCTAATTACATTATTAATGAGAAAAAGAAAGATGAAGCATTAAGTCATTCGATCAATGGTGTGTATTATAAATACGAAATCCCCGTCAATACATGTTTCATAGTAAGTCACATATTAACAGACTACTGCAGAGAAACTGGAGTTACATGCAGTATTCATCTGACCCCCAGAACTAAGTTTTGTTTTTAGATACGCTATTCTTTGGCTACAGGAGAAGTTATGAAGAAAGCAGAGTTTTGCTAAGCAGCACCACAGCTCTACATCCAACTACGCTCTAGATGCCAAGTGTGTCCATTATTCTATAGCCAGCCTATACTGAACTATTCCTTCTATTCAAATTGTAAGAAAGCTGCCTAATCACCACCGCGCTTTCCTAAAAGCCAATAGGTGCATGGCACAGAAGGCATGAAAGGCATTTATTTTAAATGAAGCATCAAAATTTCGTTTCAGACCCATCTTTCCATTATTAATCAACGTGCCGGTAAGTGCAAAACTTGATTGTTTCCTGTAATTTAAAATGAAATGCTTAAAAGTACACTGGCTGGAAATGATGAACATTAGAAAAGCAAAATCGTTTCCTCGACCCTTCTCCTACGGCTGTCTCCCTTGTTGCCTCTACAATATTAAAACACTGGCGTACATCCAACTTAACGTATTCTTAAAAGAAAACGAAGACACCGGACCTTTACTGACGATCGCTTCCGAGCTGCCAAAATTAACAGCGACTGCACACACACACACACACACACACAAACCCTGAAACGGACCTTCTGCAAAAGCCACCAGGGATTACACGCTTCAGGGTGGAAACATGCAAAACCATTCTGAATAATAATAACAGAAACAATAATAATTAATAATAAATCTTACTCGTGCATTTGGCTCTTGCTTGCGTGGATAAGGCTTGCGGCAGCCAGCCTACCGGAATCGCATCTAGAGTCAACTCCAGTTACCTGAGCGCGCTATTTCTGTCTGTAAAAAAAGGCAAAAGAACCCGCACCAAAAAGGAGGGGAGCGCCTGCACAAACACCGATTTAGCCTTCACGCAGCGAGCAGCAAACCGCGCGCCCGAGGTCCAGCACTCGGCGGCGGC
>NW_010521822.1:0-685 GCF_000687285.1 Phaethon lepturus
CTGCACAGCCCTCTCCATGGGTGACACCTTCCGAGCGAACGAAATCCCTCCCTGCTAATTACAGCAGCCAAGGGCTGATCGATGCCCGTGGTGGCTCCGTGGCCTCTTTTCCTACCCCATGGCTTGGACCAGCCCCATCCTGCTTCATGCTCAGCCTACGAGCGATAACCTGAAGGTCAATTCCTGCCTCTCCGGAGGCAGAATGTCACCCTGTGGGAAGCAGCACGAGCCTGGAGGGGATGGACGAGCAGATGAACCCACCTCCCTTTGCCTTGCTGGGACGTGACCTGGGAGACCATTAAGGCAGCTACAAAACAGGGCTGCCAAAGAAAGACCTGGAAGTCCCAAGAGAAATGAGAATTAGGCAACTGCCTGGCTGTAACTAGGACCTAGCACCCAGGAGCAGGCGCTCGGAGCGAGACGGCACCCATCGCGGGGATGAACAACGGCGGGCGGGGGGGTCCAGCCGCGGTCGGGCGCTGCTGCCCTCCCCAGCGGGACCCAGGTGGGCTGGAAAGCGATGCTACGGTCGCCAGCGAGAGCTGGGGACTAAACAGGCAAGACCAAGGGAGCAGAGGGGCTGGCTCACCGAAGGCGAGGACGAGGAAGGACGCAGCAGCCCCGTGGGCTTGATAACAGGAGAGAGGCAATTCAGATCGCCGCCGCACCAAATGTGTAGAGATGC
>NW_010521822.1:786-1131 GCF_000687285.1 Phaethon lepturus
ACCTAGTCCACTCCAGAGCCGTAAAAGGAGTGGATAAAAAAGGACTTTGTTAAATATTCAATATTCATCTCCCTTTAAGTCAAAATCAAAGCTCTGAAATATTCATTTGAGAGCATCCTCCAGCAAAGTCAAGAGAGACCTGAAAAAAAATGCCTGATATGTCTACATTAATGAGGAACGAGAGGAAACTAGTATTTTCTGAGAAGAGGTAGAGCCCTCCACGTTTCTCTGCTCCAGCTTCACAAAGCCAAAAGAAAAGGGGAAACTAGCTCAAGTCAACACCATCCCTTTCCGGGCAGAGCGCTAAATCAAACCACCAAGCCGGGAGGACAGATCGCCCTTCGT
>NW_010521823.1:0-1985 GCF_000687285.1 Phaethon lepturus
TCGGAAGTCTCCCTGTTGAATTTTTTTAATAAGTTTTTTTTTTTCAAAACTCTAAACTAATAATAAAACTGCAGCAGGTCCCCAGGGGCGGACCGATGGTTTGGTCGCCTTGTGTGGCCAAGACTGTCCTTGCCCACACCTTGGATGCCCCAGCGGTCCCTGGGCAGCAGGAGAACCCGGTGTGGAGGCAGGCTCAGGGGGTTCCCTGGAATTTCAGGGGGGTGCGGGACTTCTGGTCTCCTCTCTCATCTCTGCCTGCCAAAAGCCACCGCCGCTGCCCCACTGCCTTGCTGCACGCTAGAATTACCCGCAGCGCTGGGACTCAGACAGCGAGGGTTAACGGAAATGCTGCTTTGAAGGTGATTTCTCTTTTATTAAAAAAAGCCAAAGTAAGCAATGAATTTCTGTATGAAAATAACCCAGCCAACGAAAGAGGAGCCACCTGAATGCTAAAAGCTTGCTCTGAACTCCTTCCCCCCCGTTACCTTGTTCTGCGTGAACGCAGCCGCAAAGAAGAACTGTTTGGTCTTGTAAAATCCTGCACCAGTGGCCAGAGCCCAAGTCAGAGATGCCCCTGAGCGGCGTTACCCCAGACGCCGCGGCTTCCCGGGGCATGTCCCGGGCTGGACCCGCCTCGCAGTTTCGCCTGAGCCCGGGATGGGGAGCGGGCTGGAGGAGCCCTGCGGCTCGTTGCTCCTTCAGTGGCCGGTGGGCAAGTGGGACCTGCCCATGGAGGCGGTGAAGAGGCTCCTTCTCGTGGAGAAGCTGAACTTAATGCAGATGGGATGGGGATTTTCGGTCGAAGTCGGGTCCTTGGCCATCCCGCTGGTGGGAAGATGGAGCCCCGTCCTCCCTCCAGCACGCTCAGGCTGCCGCGTGAACCCGGGCTCTGGCCCCTTTGCCATGCGCCGGGGACGAAATGGGGCCGAAGCGGCAATCCCGAGGCTGGAAGCAACAAAAATAGCGACTGGATGTCATGGAAGCTGTTTGCAATCAGCCCGCGTGCTGGAGTCGATGCACATGAAACGTATTTTGAGCAATTATGAAGAGCGAACAAATTAGTAAAGAATCAGAGTCTGTTCATGAACAATGCACAAGCAGGAAGAAAGAAAAAAGGGCAAAATGCTTTGAATAAGTTGTTCGCTATAAATAGTTTGCCCGGTTCGAAGAGCGAGTGACAAACACAGTCAAGGGAAGGCAAGGATAATACATCGCAAAATGTACTTTGTTCATTTATTTGACAAGTGTAGCTAAGTTTTAATTATTTATGATTATACTTCATAATGTGCTAGCACATGTTCTGAAGCATATTTTAGCCTTAGTAATCTGAGACCTCGCTCCAGCACTGTCCGGGCTATTAAATCCCCGTGGCTCAGCAGGGAATGGAGGGCCTTCCACGCATGTGGAGCCCGGAGCGTGGGAATTAGCGAGGAGCAGATAAAGCCCCACTGTGTTTGTAACCCAGGTAAGGAACCACATTGTTTGAAAATACCGAATTGTGAACCTGACAATATGCCTTTAATCTTTGTCACTTCACATGCCAAATCCCAGAAGTGCTGAATTATTAAGTCTAAAGTTCCAAAATAAACTCTCACTCAGAAGATTATTTCCATATCATTTGAAATTTCCTGCTCTAATAACTCCTGCGCTCGGTCTGTCTCTTGCCCTAATCCTGTTTCGAAAGGCTGAGCCCAGCCCTGGGCCGGAGCGGAGCCCCTGGGGTGGGCTCACCTTCCCCTTCCCTCCCCAGATAAACCTCCATTCCCCAAACTGCTGACGGCTTAATTATTGCAGGGGATAATTAGCACGAGGAACCAGACTGAGTCCTCTCCAAACTCATTTCACTGAGGAAATCAATCTGATCCCTCCCAAAGGGCTCCGCTGCCAAACTTAATTCCAAATAATTTAAGAGAAAAGTTCTTTAATGTTTCAAAGGGGTAAATGCAACGAGACGGTGACCGGCCCGTGGCGCTTTGCAGATGCCG
>NW_010521824.1:0-26089 GCF_000687285.1 Phaethon lepturus
TACGGCACTTCTCCCAGTCGCTTGTTTCCCATTCCTCTTCTCTCGCTGCGCTTACCGCAGTCACGAAGAATTGTAGCATGGAACCATCCTCTGCTACCAGATGTCGGAGTGGGAAGGCGAAAGCGGAGTAATGATGAGTCCCAATGTGGGTATGGTCATTCTCGTTTATTATAGCAGAATGCACAGCTTTTAGTCCCAATGTGGGTATGGTCATTCTCGTTTATTATAGCAAAACGCACAGCTTTTATAGGTTAACACACTGTCCACACGCCGGACATCGCTCCCCATTTGCCACAAGGAGCTGATCACGCACTCAAGTCTAATTGTTGATTGTTAACTGTCATGTTACATGTCGTCCCATAGACCACCCATTCCCTCACCTTGCAGTTTCTAGTTTCTTCTAAGTTGTTTATCACAGTATGAAGCTCCTTATTGTTCATGTATGAAAGTTCACTTGCTCAAGGTTCTTGCTCAGTCATCGGTTTCAGTAACAAAGCCAGGGTTGTTCAAGTCGATATAATCATGTCCTCGTTCTGACAGCCAGGCTTCCACAGGCTGTCCCAGCTGTGCCTCCTCCCATCTTCTTGTGTACCCCCAGACTTCTCGGTGCTGCGGCAGGGGGAGAAGCTTAACAGTCCTTGAGTGCTCAGCAACAACTAAAAACCTCAGTGTGTTACCGACGTCATTTTCATCCCAAATCCAAACCACAGCACTATACCAGCTATCAGGAGGAAAATTATCTCTATCCCAGCTGAAACCAGGACAATGTTTTATTGAGATAGCTTGCTTGGTCCCTAAACAGAAAGGACTCCAAGGCTGTAAAATTAGCCTTCTTTTGGTCTCAAACAGTCAAAGCACGTTATGGAAACATGGCAATGAAGCCATTGCTTGCAAGCATAACATTTGGCATCAGACGAAAGCTGCTACGCCTGGAAGTTTAAGTCTCCAAGATCAGGAACCAGTCCTTTGAAAACGTCCCTATTGCTTTCCTAAAACAAAACAAAAAAACCAAAAACAAAACAAACAAACAAACAAAAAAACCCAACAAACAAACAAACAAAAAAAGTGATAAAATAAGTCAGTGGCAATCTGTTTTCAGTTAAAGGGAAAAAACCCCTAAAATATTTTGAAATAGTTACTGCTATATATAATTAGAGGTGGATGTTAGATACAGCTTTAGGCCTTGCAGCTCACACACTAACCTTGGCCAAATCACTTCATCCCTTTCTTCCTCAATTTAAGTAGGAAATAAGAATAAAGTCTCTCCTTTCACAATAGTTTAATCAAAAGGTTTACAAAGTGTTTGTAGATCTCAGGGGATAAGTCAGCACATAAAAGCATAATATTTTTGTTGCAACAGACAGGTATATTTTATGACCTGCTGGATGAGTTGGAGTGCAGAGGATTAAAGAAAGTGCATCAAAAGAAAAGTCTTCATGTCCATAACTGCAGTCTATGTAAATATATCAAGCTACAGTCTCCTCACGCCTCAGCTACTTAATAAAAGGCACACAACCAAGCCACCACTCTGAGCTGAATGCCTTTAACTTATTAATTCCTCACAGACAAGATAAGGAGATAGAAAACCTCTGAAGCATGTAAATTCCATTGCTTTAAAGTGTAAGCTGTTTTAAAGTGTAAGGTGTTTTAACCCTGCGTAGTCATGCCAGGCGTTTGAAGCACTCTATCAACACCTGAATGTCAGACAGCCATCTAATTTTGTTGTTTTACTTCAATTCAATTTGCCTTGAATTGAGGAATAGCTCCCCTCTGAGAGTCAGCTAAACAACTTGGGGGTGGAACAAGGGGAGAAAACTCCTTTGGCGAGATTCCACTCTTCAGTAATGGGAGAAACCAGAAAGAGCAGTGGGCAGCCTTGTGAATCAGCTGTGAACAACCAGACAGGGATTTAGAATGCGACTGTTTTAACTTTTGCCATAAATGAGCATGCAAAAGCACCCAGCTTTCAGAATTAACTGGGAGTGGAGGGGGTCTGTGATCCTGTTACCAGCAGCCTGTTTCCCCCGGTATACTGGAGCCCTCTCCAAGGCAGGAGAAACCATTCCTTATTCCCCACCCTCACACAATATCTTCAGTGAAACTCCAAATGTTTGGGGCAATCTTTACTCTGTCTCAATAAAACCTGTTAATTACAGAAGCTATCAAAATAAATCCATACTCAAGGTGCAGATTGATTTTGGGGACTTACATGCCAGAACACCAGAAATTATAGAAGATTTTTTTCCCTGAGTAATTTTACCTGGATATTTCTCTGAGCTTTACCTAAAGCAGCACCTAACAGTCTCAGAGATTTTAAGTACAGGAGCAGGAATTAATCCAGAAATAGGAATTTGTTGCTGACAGCCAAAAAGACCATGTAATAGGCAGAACTCTCTCCTCATTTGCATCGGTATTACACAACTCAAGCAACAAGTTCAATTAAACAGCTTATGATTTACAGCAGCTGGGAACAGAACCGGGAAAACTTATTTACAGGATGCTCCACAGACCACTAAGTGCAGCTAAGAGAGCAGCTTGGCTGTACAGAAGCAAAGCAGGGATAAATCATACTCAGATTCTGGATCTCAATAGAAAAGCATCCTGCTCCACTCCCATCCCCATCCGGTGTAGATGTAGATGAATTCCACTGATACCACCTCCAGTGTGCTGCTGCACATAAAGGTAATGCCAATTCTTTGAGGGTTGTTGCGTTTAGACTAGATACAAGGAAGAAATGTTTCACAATGAGGGTGGTGAAACACTGGCACAGGTTGCCCAGAGGGGTGGTAGATGCCCCATTCCTGGAAACATTCCAGGTCAGGTTGGACGGGGCTCTGAGCAACCTGATCTAGTCGAAGATGTCCCTGCTCACTGCAGGGGGCTTGGACTAGATGACCTTGGAAGATCCCTTCCAACCTAAACTATTCTATGATGCTATGATTTTTTTTTTTAAGATTAGCTCCTTATGCCTCTCTATTTTTCAGCAGCAGCTGCTACTGCTAAGATGAAGTGGTTGTTGAGTAGCGAGACTGAAGAAACAGGTGTACTGCTTCCCCAAATGCAAGCAATTTCAGTGAAAAATAAAATACTGAGTTGTTACTAGACAGTCTAGCTTCAGAATGGCAGATCAAGTGATGATTATGCTTTTTAGGTTCATTCTCTGGATAACCAAACCATTTCAACTTGAGCCAGAAGTGGTATATAAAGGCACTCACCTGCCAGAATTATCTCAAAGTGGAGCGGAAGTGAAACCTGACTGAAATCCCCTCACTACAAACAGCCAAATTCGTAAGTGCACTATAGTCCCCAGAAAGGAAGGAAAAGGGCTAGAAAGGGAAAACAACACATGTTTCCAGGCACACCACAAGCTGCTGAAAACATAATAACGTTTCTCAGATACCACTGCATCCTGGAAGGATTTAGTATTTCTATAATTCAGTCAAATAAGAATCAAACACTCGCCTCGCTTTGACTGAAAACTGTTCAGTGCTCCAAGAGGCAACATTTTAATATATGAAAAATGCAGTAAAGCCACAGATGAATGCAGAGAAGGAAGCAGCTGCTTGACAAGATAACTAAAGGGTGCCAAAACATAGACAAAGTCTTGTGGACAGAGTAACTGGGGCACATATTGAGTAAGCTCTTCAGTGGATTTATGTCAGCGTAGCTTCACCAGTCCTACCGTCCAGCTGCACAGTCCCATCCACCATCTGATCATCAGTGTCTTCTAATTGTGAGAGGCAGAGGTTACCGATTCAGCTGTCACGTTCTCAGAATGGATATCTTTCTTTCCAAAAAGTGGGGGGTATGTGGAGACTTAAAAATAGGTAGCAGAATGACATAGCATTTCCTATGGCCTTTCTTCAAGGAACATTTCTCTCCGCACATGCAACATAGGACAAACAGCAGCATCTTTTGTCTTACAGGATGCTAAGTTTCACTTAAAAAAAGCCAGGGTTTTAAACAGCAAAGCTACTTTTGGAAAGCTAATCTTCTACGTTTTTTAAGTTTTATTTTAAAAAGAGAAAAAGAAAAAAACAGGTAGCATCTTATTGAAGGGAAATTATATATATACAACTTATACACAAGTGCAAGAGTGCAGGCAGGGTCAGCAGAGAACAACATTGGAAAGCTTTCTGAAATCAGGACAGAGCAGATTTTGCAACAGAGAAATTCACAAAACAGAACCCAGAAATACTATCAGAAGCCTCAGCACTATTCTCCCTAGCAAATGTTCACTGCCATGTGTGATGAAAGCCACACAGCCTGATTACTCTGCTGAGTAAGAGGTCAAGAAGCACCCCAAAAGAGACTGAAGCAATACTCCCCAGCTCCCAAAATATGATCAGTGTCCTCACTGTTCCCACTGATAAGGCCCAAGTACTCAGTGCAAACACAGCATCTTTAAATCTTTTTTTGCTAGTACAGTATAAATGTCTCAGCTCTCTTCTTTGCTTGTGTCCTAAAGATGAACCTGTCCAGGATAATTGACTCTCAATCTTCCTGATAGAGCTACTGAAAATAACTTCATCTAATGTAATCTCTTTATTACTACTGTAAAACACTTTCCTCTTTCTTCAGGTCACAGGCAGAAGGGTAAGCTGTTTCAATGCCTAAGGTGGTCCCAGGAACACAAAAGTCCAGCAAACATTATCAGAGCTTCATATATAATCAGCACTGTTCTCAGCTGCAAAGAAATCTGATTTACACCAGGCTACCACTGCAGCAAAGCCATGAAAGGTCCTGCAGAGATGCATAGCTCCAATAAATTCAGAAGCCATTTCAGAAATTAAACTGAGGGTCACACCCTGCTCCTGGTTATGCTGGAGTAATGGCCCTGCAATCAATGGAGTTATTTTTGATTTATATCATACCTGGTAGCACAATCTGGCCATCAGCCTCCAGAACCAGGCTCCAGTCTCTAGAGAACTTTGAAATATCTCTAAGCTTGTTATTTTTAAACTTACAGTAAGAAATATCCAAAAGCATGCTGAAAATAAGGAAACAAAAGCAAAATCTCCAGAAGTTTGAAGGGCCATAAACCATCATTTTTCAGATAATCAGTCAACCTCAATCACTGAAGTTAGGAGAAAGAAAAAAAAAACACCAACCCAAAACACAAAAAACCCCACCCAAACACCAAACCACAAACCATAAAAACACCCACTTTCTACATCAGGTTATAAACAACATAGACATTTTGTAGTGTCTATGAAGTGTCCAGGGTCAAAGGAATGTAAGGAGACAGAACACCGGAGTATCTGAAATGCTGACCTAATCTCATGCATTAATTCCTACACTCACTTTATAGTCCAAAGTAACAAAGGAGAGTTGCTTACAGAAATACCAAGACTCATCTCTTCTTTAACAGCAACGCTCTGTTGGTTGCCTTCTGTCTAGTTATTACAATAGCTAGCACCTTACAAATGTATTAGTTAGATTCAGGTAAATCAGTGGGCAAGGCTATTTAAAAAAAAAAAACAAACCAAACAACAAACAAACATAAAGCAAAAAAAACAAACCTGCCTAAGCTATACTTAGAATATTGAAAATAATATGGAATATTATATTGGAATATGCAAAACAAAAGAAGACAAGACAGATTGCTGTCTGGAGAGCAGTGGCATAGAGAAGAGGAGTTTTTATGTCACCTTCCCAGCCTGCCCTCTTGTTTTCAAGGAAAAGCAAGACAGGTATGTGTTCTCCACCGGTGCTGAGAGATGAAACAATCTCACAGGGTCTGCCTGCAGCAAAACAAGATGAAAGTTGCATTAAGATTGATTCAGACCATTTTGACTATTTAACTGATATGACTACTCATTTCAAAGCTAAAAGAACCGTTACAGGTTGCTCTGGTTACATCCATCCCTTCATTGGAAAGACTCCTTGTCTCCAGCCACTGTAATCTGCTAAATTCTACCTGGAGGGGTTACCTATCTTTAGACTTTTAGGTCAGTTCTATCTTCTAATTGTAGATAAAACAATTGTAAAGTCAAACAGACAAGCAAGCAACCACCACCAGCTCCTCTGAGGCCAGAGCTCGTCCAATACAAAAGGGGAAAGAAAGCCCCACAGGAGTGACTCATTTCATGCTGGCTTTTCTAGTGTAGTAAATATCTACAGGTGATGTTGGACTGTATCTAACATTGATTTGTGCTGGATATTTTGATCTTACCCCATTAACTCAGTGGCACAAATGCCTACATTTCTATCAGAGACTCTACAGAGCAAGAGACCTTGATCTGCATGTGGGATTTAAAGCAATGCTGTGTTACAGATCATGGTGCAATTAAAATGATTCATCATAAGTGGCCGTGAGGATTTCATTGCAGAAGACTGCAAAGAAAGAATAGAAGTACTTACATGCAGACCCTAGAAAATTGCTGTGTCAGGACATACACGCTTCAGACATTAGTGTGTTTTAATCAATATTTAATATTAACATTTTTATGGTAAATATGTATTATCAAAATGCAGGCCTAGTGCTGAGAAGAGATATATGACACCCAATAGATACCACAGCAGGGGTTCAGTTAGAAGGAGACAAAGCTCAAACTAAATATCTTTATTCCTATAAGACAATAATAGACACCATATAAAGAAAAAAAAAAGTATTCAAAATACAGACTGCATATAGGCTGAAAAAATAAAGACCTAGGTATACTCCAAAATACATGAAAAGAATTTATCCTAAAGACATCCCCACAACAGCAACAACAACAAAGCAATGGTGAAAAAAACACGGCACAATAAAGTGATAAAGCAAGACCAATTATAACAGCTGTAGCCTGAAATAATTGACTAAGAAAGATCATCCAGGAGAATCATATCTTGACAATGAAACTTTCACAGAGGTCACACCCCAAAAGACTAAATGGCAAATTTGGGCTTTAGTGAGCGGCTTTATGCACTAGTGCAGATTGAGAGTGACAAAGCTGACTCCTTCGCAGTTGCCCTGCATTTACCATCATGTCAATGGCGGCAAAGCCTAAAGCCCTACAGAACAGGGTTTCTTTCCAGGTGCCATGGAAAGGAGGAAGTGTTATTTCTTGGAAGCCCTCCATCAGAACAGAATAGTGCAAAGGCAGGGATAAAAGCCTAGTGGATCCCTTGTCATAAGGGTGAAAAATCAGGAAAATTATTAAACTACAGACTAATTTTAATGGGGAAACAGATTATTAGAGATTTTGTTTTCACTTTCACATAACAGATATGTGAATGGGGAGAGACAGATACTTTAGCTGACAGAATCATAGAATCACAGAATCATTAAGGTTGGAAAAGACCTTTAAGATCATCAAGTCCAACCACCAACCCAACACCACCATGCCCACTAAAACCATGTCCTGAAGTGCCACGTCCACACGTTTTTTGAACTCTTCCAGTGATGGTGTCTCCACCACCTCCCTGGGCAGCCTGTTCCAATGCTTGACCACTCTCTCGGTAAAGAAATTTTTCCTAATATCCAATCTAAACCTCCCCTGGTGCAACTTGAGGCCATTTCCTCTTGTTCTGTCACTAGTTCCTTGGGAGAAGGGACCAACACCCACCTTGCCACAACCCCCTTTCAGGTAGTTGTAGAGAGCAAGAAGGTCTCCCCGCAGCCTCCTCTTCTCCAGACTGAACAACCCCAGTTCCCTCAGGTGCTCCTCATAAGGCTTGTGCTCCAGACCCCTCACCAGCTTTGTTGCCCTTCCCTGGACATGCTCGAGCACCTCAACGTCCTTCTTGTGGTGAGGGGCCCAGTTTTACTGACATTCAGTAAAATCTGTCTTTCCACTTATATGTTTTCAATTCTAAGCAGATTATTGCAAAAATATCAGTAACTCTGAGCATGCCCAGATGTGCTGGTGGGTAAAAGCAAAAATATTTTAGAATGAAGCTAGGGAAGATTTATTTCTACAGTGCTAGCAATTGGCCATTAACAAAACATGAAGAGAGAAAGTAGCTGAAAATTAAAACCATACAAAAATAAGAAAAATATATAAAAACCAGGAGTAGAGACTATCCAAAGAAATCTTAATAGGAAAGTTACCTGCTAGTGTAGAAATCTTCCCTCATTTCAGCAACCAGGTCTCAAGAACCATCTGGCATGTATAAATGGGAACCTCTCCAGCCACAGAGTTTCAAGGACAAAGAAGTACCATCATGATGCCAAACCTGCCTTTTATTATCTTAATAATTTTCGATATCTTAATCCATCTAAGGTAGTCAGATATGAATACACGACCTTATATTGATCCACACAAGGCAAAATTCATGGTTATTGGCCACCTGGCTGACAAGCTCTTTCTTCTGACCTTTTTGATCACAGAAGGGTGCAACTGTCTCTCACATCCAGTATTTCCTCATCCTGCAACCTCCACGTAGCCTACAGATACATTGTTTTAGGCATCTTAAATCAGTTGCTTATAGCTACTACTTATAATCTTATGCCTTCTCTTCCTGCTGAAAGAGCTGGTATTAAATGGGGGGAGTCATTGATGCTAAATTAAGTTTCTTTTTACCAGGTTGGAGATTATAAACTGCATGGAACCCTTTCAAACCAATCTGTCAGAGTGCAATAGGCACAGGCTTTATTTCCCTCCAGCGAGTAAGTACTTGCTGTACTTAACAGCCATCTGTCTTATGCTCCTTGCAGAAGCAATTTCCCCATTCTGCGTTTGAAAACAGTATAGGGAGCTCATGTCAGCATTGGGGTGACATTGTCCTATGGGCTTGAGACAAGCAGCTTTTCTGCAGTCTCAGACTACAGTAAGACTTTGTACAGGAAAAGTGAGGGAACATGGAAAACCAGGCGATGTTAGTGGGAAGGAGGGGTTAAATAAGAGTGGCAAGGAGCATGAGGTTTAGGAAAGGAGCAATAAGCAATTTGAGAAAGAACACTGAAAATGTTGGTGAGGGATGTAGCCACGTGAGCTTGAAGGAGGAGAAGGTAAATTTTCCATAGGCGACCATAAGAGAAGACAAGGTCACAGGCAAGGAGGATACAGACAAGAGAAGGAAGAGCACTGGCAAGACTGCTAGGCTGTGTGGGGCAAAAAGCCCATGGTAATTCCTCTACTCCTGCTCCTGCCCTTGGGCACCTCTTTCAGAGCAAAGCTGTAGCCAGGAGGAGGAGAGAGGAGGACATCATAATGCTCCCTTCTCACAGGCTCTGGGAAACAATTACAGATACTTGGTATTACAATTAGTAGTAAAGTGAATCTAGTTTAGTGCGAGTGAGGCTACTATATTCCAATTTGGATTTAGTCCGATGTGTCTAAGACAGAAAGCAGATGGTTTTTAGCTTAATTCTTTGACAAAAGCAGAACCTTTAAAATGATGCTGCGTCAGAGTCCTGTAAGACATTTACTTATAAGCATTTTCCTAAATAGCACCGCTTATTATTTGAAGACAACAGCATTCATGGACTCTTCTCATCTTTCAAAGATGCAGTCAAGATTCTTCTTATTATTGTTTCATTATTACTGCAGACATAGGACAGAACATTGACAAAGCATCGTAAATAATTAAAGATATGCTAGCACTGACAAAAAAGAGAAACAGAATGTGTTTACAGAAGCAGTAGCCATCCTTGTAAAATGGTTTACTTGCTAGTGCACAAAATTCATTAATGTACAAGTTTTTCATTCACCACTGCAAATTAGCAAAGACTTATTGTTCTGATACAGGGAATGAAAATCATAGAGTACCAAAAGACATAGGACAAGCTTTTCTTTTCAGAAGTGACAAAACCCTGTATCTACACATCAAAGTAGATGCCTAACGTCAATGTAGTTGTTTCCTTGTTTCAGCCATTTCTGGATCACACATCATGTGTTTGATTTTCCAGGAGGCAAAGCAAATGTATTTAATCATAGATTGTATATGAAGCATATACATATGTACATAAAAAAATAAAATTAAGAGCTTCAGCTCAGCCAGCAACCATATCTCAAGTTGTGGTGTGTATATCTGATGCAACATACTCAAAAACCACACTTAATTATACAGAATAACTAGTTGTAAAGATTCATGAAGTAAGGGTCTGTAATTTGAATTGCAAATTCCTATATTAAAGGGTGGTTCCTTCAGTGATGAACTTTTCTACCATTTAGAGTGTTTCTATTTACACATTTATGCTCAAGAGTTTTAAAAGCAGGACATGCACACATATCTTTTATTAGACGTACATGACAGCTTTCATTGTCTTCTGCCGCCTTGGCCTCCATTTACAAATTTTCTGACAAGAAGTTTTAGTAGTAAAATCTTATTCCAGTTTAGTAAATTAATTATCCATTATCACACCTGAGTACAGCATGGGGAGATCAAAAATACCTAAAAGCTTATAAGCATCTCTTCCTGAAAACTAATTATCCTGTTTCCTAATTTTGTTTTTTCATGGTTAGCTCAGAATATAGTAGAAAATTACATGAAAACATATGTGGAGAATAGCTGTGCGTATCCATGCTCTCCCCATTTCATGCCATGGACACTATACTCATAATCTGGGTTCATAAGCTTTTGTGGACAGTTTGAAAAATTGAAGCCTCAGAGAAAATTGACAGCTATTCTAAGTGATCACACAGAACACCATTTTCCACAATATTTGCTATAAAATAGGAGGACCAGGAGGCCTCTCTATCTTCTCACATCAGGGTGGATCAGGAACAATGCAGTATAAACTGTTGGATTATCTTGACGTAGAATTACTGGAAAAGGTGAGCTGAGCCAAGGGACTTTAATGACTACACAGCATTAAATATCTTCCAAAATCAGTTACCAAGACACATAAGGTTTAGCAGTTGTAATGAATTTTGCAGTGTCTCCATGTTCTTTAGTTACTGGTAGACAAAACAACCCAACAGACTCAGGTGATTCAGGCCATTTGGCAGTCCCAGAAAGAGGATGGGATTCTTACTGGAAGTGTTCTTTAAAGGGTTTGTATATTTTTGTGTGCTCCAATTTAATAGTTACCCTTTGGATTTTCTAAGTCTGTTCTCCTTAAAAAAAAAAAAAAGCTAAACTCTCACAGACTCCATGTTTATGCCAATTACCAGAAAAAGTCACTCATCCTTTATTGATGATGTGCCTCAGCATTAGTTTTCAAAAGCATGTGAAATAAGCTGCAGAAATGAAGTGTATTCATCATACTGCTTTTAAACTAATTTGTTACCTATGTAAAATCAATTGTTCAAATCTCTAGGAGGTGTGTGGGGAGGGGAAAAAAAAGGTTAATTCTTTCTATGCCCTTACTTAAAAGGCCTCCCTATATTTAGAGAATAGCCATTTAGCTAATTATTTTCATCATTTTAAACTTGAAAGATTAGAGAACCACAGAAAATGCTAGTGGAATTTGTATTAGAATTTTTATTAGAACACGTGCAGTTGTAAAGCTCTAAAACATGAAATTTGAAGATCTGAAAATCCTCCAAGAAATCAGTATTCAAGTGTTTTTTTTAAAAACAGGTGAGAAGGCTTAACTCACTCTTTTCTTTTTGAAGTCTAACTGATTCAAAATACTGACAGCTTGAGGCTAAGGGTGGGAGCAAAGGGCAGGAAGAAGTGAACCTAGACTGCACAGTCGGGAGGACTAGGCAGTCTCCCTGCCACCAAGCAGAGTTCAGCACTGCTAAACTCATCCAGCATGGGATGGCTTTCTGCTAAATGGAAGGAGGATCACATAACAGCTGTCTTAGTCACTCAGTTCCCTGTGTATTCACAGGGTAGGTATGAAATGCACGTACAACACTAATTTGCTTTGGATCGGGATTACGCTTTTGGAGCAGCTCCGACTCACCACACTTTTGGTTCACATTATGGAGTGGTTTTGGAGTGTGAAAACTGGATTTCTTTTGGATGAAACTCAATTAGACAGTGCGCTCCAAGAGTCCACCTAATGTTCTGCAGCCACTAATGGCCACCGAATTCACAGCACCAAGCTACAGTTGACCCAGAGTAAACTGTTGAAATACACAGTGCTTGGTCCTCAGCCCCACCTGTTCTGCTGTACATGTCTGCTTCTGTTAAACAGGGCTATTTGGGAATACGGACATAGCCATGAACCCGCTTCACTGAGACCTAGGTGCTCTATGCGGTCTATGTCTTTTCAGCAAGCCTTTTGCAACGACAACCACGCACTACTATTTCAACGTGAGAGCGTGTTCTCAACGCAATCAATTCACAGTGCTGCATTCTGCTGCGGATCTGCAGGGGACTGGAATCCATCCACTCACCCAGCTGTATTTATGACATCAAGGTTCAAGCCTGCGCATCAGCAGAGAGCTCTAGTTTCCTAGAACCTTTCAAGTTTTCTTTTCCCTGACACACAGAATTGCTGCACTGCATCATATAATAGCATGAGACCATCTGGCTTGCAAAGTCACAAGATCTGTAGGAGAGGGTCTTGCACTACGCTACAAAAGCCTCTAAGACATCATCCTACCTCAAGAGAATGTAGAGTGCAGCCACTTGCACGAGTTTCTCCTAAAACAGTGTCCCTTTCTCAAAAAGATTTCACCATATGGTCTTGACTTATGACAGGACAGGCTACTTGAATAAAAATGGTGGGGAAGACAAGCTGAGGTGGAAAAAATACACTGTCCCTAGCAATCAGCTGGAGATACCAGTTTGAAGCCTGTCTGTTTCTGTTAAGCTTTAGATAATCTACAACAAACTCAATGACAATGTGTCAGCCCATTATACAACAGGTCTGGCTTGTGGCCAACAGTTGTAAAAAGGACAAGGATATTTACTGAAAGCCATAAATATGCAGAAGGGGACACAGGAGAAACTTTATCCTTTAAAGGGCAGAACGGACAGTCTTAGAGATAAATATTTCCTTAGCATGAAAAATTATACATCTTGGTCTGCATTTCTCAATTTTTGGAGTCATAGCCTGTATTAGTTCATTCTTTCAAGAGTAAAATTCTGCTTGCTCTCTTAAATGGAAATTCTCATGTCTCGCTCTTTGTTTATCCTCTTGCTGCTCAAAACTCTTCCCTACCTCCCACACCCTTGAACTGCAAGGTCATCTCTTCCTTGTGTCAGTCCTAATGGCTGGAGTCCAAATTCTCTTGGTTTTTACTCCTTGCCGAAGCTTCTTTCTAACACCTTTTGCACTTTCTTGACATAGACAAAATATTTAAAATGGAAACAACAAATCCAATATTCATGAAAATGTTACTTCAAGTGTTGGCAAATGGCCTTTGCTGTGCGGGAAGTCTCTCACAGGCCTTTGAATATAACAGAAAACTCTTGGTTCTTTCCTACTCACCCATGTAATTAAGAGTCAGTAGCTTATACATATAGAGCGCCTGATGTTCAACAGCGGCTGAGTTCCTGGCTATGCTGAATTCAGAGATATGCCTAGGAGAAAACATTACTTTAATCCACACCAAAAAAGAACCTTATCAAAAAAGTAGCTTTATGAAATCACACTTTCCTTTGAGATTCTAAATTATTTCATATATTCAGAATTTAAAATCGTGGAAGGCTTTCCTTTCCTTCAGCAAAAATAGTAGCATCACCTTTGAAAGGAAAGGGAAATCTTCTATTAGGCAGATAGTTGCCATGGTATGAAAAATTGCCTTGCCTAGCTGAAATCTGATTCAAAAGGCTTGGATATCAGGATTCGTTATGTAACATTCTTAACTACTGGCATAGAGGTTTTTTCTACACAAATTCATCTGAGCAGTGTGATTATCTAGGTGCAGATACAAGAAAAAAAAAAGCTGATTGCAGCAATGCTCACTTAGCTCCACATAAACATGAATTGATTATGTGTATTTCACTATAGGTATATTTCACAACGTATGTTTAGGAGCATAGCTGTGGACCAGAATCTGACAGCGTTAGACTTTGCAGAAACACAAGAAAAGGAGGACAAGAGAGTTATTTCCCTAGAAAGCTCTCTCTGTAAACACAGTAAATGGTTTGACCTCAAAACCTGTTTGTTTATACTCAAAGTATGTGTTTTACTAGGTATGAAGGTTTCCAGGTACCACAGACTCCCACGGGAATGTAAAGGCAGCTGCCCTTTTGTGTGGAGAAAGCAGAAGGGTTTTCCTCAACGCTGCAACCCATCCAGACTGTCCTGTGGGCTGCACTGAACTGACTTTGTGCACTAGAGCTTTATCTATTTTATGTGGTCTTTGATGCCATACTCTAGGCTACAGAATGCCTCTCCCCTACCCTGCTTGGATTTCTTGCCCGACGAACCTGAGACAGGGCGGATGATGGAAATCTGTAGCCTTTTTGTGGTCAGTCAGCACAGCGAGAGAACGAGAGCAATGAAATACAGCTCAGGAAATAAGGCAGATAAACCATATATGAATGCTTGGGTTTTCCCGCACACCACCACCTTCATCTCTCCTCCGTGTCTCTGCTACATGTTCATACGTCAGAGAACTTGCATTAAACCTGAAACGAGCTTACCTGGGACTGAGGCTGGACATGTTACCCTGTTTTGGTGAGTGTTTCTGTTTTGACTTTAGATTTACTAACAGCCCCTTTGCTGCAAAATTCTTGGATGAAGGCAAATAAAGCTAAAACTCAAAATATTCTGTGAAGCAATTTGCTTTGAAAGAAATGTTGTGGTTTTCTGGTAGTAAAGAGGGAATGTACAAATAAAAATTTTTGTTAATTCATATGCAGAATGTATAAGTTTTAATAACTTTAGTGAACAGAAATCCCAAACATGAGAGGATAGAAAAGAGACTACAGAAATTCATCACCAATAACAATTTTATATTAAAATGAACAGTTATACCTTAACCACCAAGTTAGAAAAAATCCAGTTCACACACCTCAGCCTAGTCAAAAGAAATAAACACCAACAATAAGCAGCACATCTCTGACCCTCTAGACCTTTCAGATTTTTCTAATTAGTGACATTTTGTACCAATCAAATGAGCCCATTACTCACCTTTCCTTCCTGGGAAAAAAACCCAAGAAATGGTGTTGAAATTTTATGGTCAACTCTTCAGAAAAATTGCTCTCTTGCCAGTAACTTCTGAAGCCAGTAGCTTCAGACGGAAGAAATGTTTCACAATGCGTGTGGTGAGATACTGGCACAGGTTGCCCAGAGAGGTGGTAGAAGCCCCATCCCCAGAATCATTCCAGGTCAGGTTGGACGGGGCTCTGAGCAACCTGATCTAGTTGAAGATGTCCCTGCTCATTGCAGGGGGTTTAGACTAAATGACCTTTAAAGGTCCCTTCCAACCCAAAGATTCTATGATTTTATGAAGTAATGCGGTCAGTAATGTCTCCATCACTGGAAAACCCCTCAAGACCTCATGGCCATGTGAATGATGAAGCATACCAGAAGGGCCCCAGACTAGTGAGAACAGAAACAGAGTGAAATAAAGTGGAGATAACAAAACGCCCCAAGATCTGCCAACTCTCCCTCTGGCCCCTGCTTCTCCATAAATAGGTGGGAGAGTGAGACAAGAGGAAAAAGGTTTGTGCATTAGCTGCAGCAGTCTCACCAAGAAGAACTCACAGCACTCATTGACTTTTCCATCGCTCCGTTTCACCATGCTTTCTTTTCTGAAGCTCAAACCCACTAGTAGGCTGTACATTGTTACCCTCTCGATGTTTTTAGTAACAGACCAGGAGAGGCATTCAACATGACCATACCATAACCAACAGAAGAGCTTTCTTGAATTCATATGCACACAAGTGATCTTTTCGGGTAATCAACAATGCTTAATAAACACAGACCTGTTCTTGTCAAGAGCATATTACTTTTGCATTTTTATACCACAGGTTGCTCTAGGACTTTAGCAAACCGTAAGTAGAAGATACTGTACTTCTTTATGGGAAAGTTTTGTGCAACCTGAAAAAAAGAATAACTGAAACAATAAAATGCCATAGAAATGCCATGGATTTATATAGAAATAATTGTGAAAATCTGTGGAATTTGTTAGATAGACTCTTGTTTTAAAACTGTGTTTAAGTAGCCTATAGAAATTAATGTCACAGATAATACTTCCATTAAACACTACAGCACGGTCCAATTTAAGATTGGAGCTTTTCCATTAACAAGAGTCCTCCAGAAGGCTTACCTGCAGTTGTCCTAGACTACATGCACGCTGTATGCAATATTATATATGTTTTCCCTTATATATTTTACATACATAATAATATACATTATAATTTTATATTATATGTATGCACTAAATAATGTATACATTTCTATTCACATATTTTAGGTTGTATTAACTACCAGTATACAAACAGCTTTACATCAGAAGACAACAGGTAATTAAACTCTTACCTACAGTAGCTGAAACAGTATTGAACAGTCATAAGTTTTGGCTGATTCAAAGCACACTAAAAAACAAAAAAGGAATCCCTATTCTATGAAAAGCTACAGCAATGTGAGGTTCCAGACTGACATCCAGAGACCAGCAGGAAGGGGGAAGGAAGGTACATTATCATCAGTGGTAGAGAGCAAACAGTCACAGTAAAGCATTGAATTTTATCTGAGGAAATGAATCAAAACCTCTTAAATAGTAATGAAAAAATACAGAAATACAATACCAGAACTTAAACAAAGTAATTTATAAGAGAATGGTTGTAGCACATTTCCAACCTACTGCAGTAGGAAAATTCATGAATAATATTAGTGGCATTTATGTGATCCACTTCCTTTCTATACAGTGTTTGTCTAACGTAATGAGATCTGGATTGGCTGAATATAATACAAATTTTAGAGTGTTATACCTAAAACTGATCATGCATGTTAGGAGGAAAAAAAAGAAGGAAAAAAAAAGGCAAACACAACATTTTTAATGCATATAATTGCATATAATACCGCATGTTAATATTGATAGTCAGTTGAACTAATATAGGAGCTTATTGCTACTGAATTAACAATACTCACAAATTAACAGCCCTAAAAGCCCCACAAATTACATGGGCATCTTCGATATAATCTTTTTTTTTATTCTTGTTTCTATTCAGGTCAAGGCCACAACATTCTAATTTAATTTGAACAACTCAAATCCCATTCTCTGAGGCAGGCAATGTGGGAGAATCATGACCAACAGAAGACGGATTTGCTTTATTCTCTGAAATTGAAGTGAAAATTACTTTTGTGTCACTACATTTTAATACACTCTTCTCATGAATATACATATATCTATCTATATACATATATATATATATGTAACTTATTACCATTCTAGACACTAAAAGTTGAGTAAGTCTCATTTACAGCTCCAGGAAGACTAGACAGAAAACTTTCACTTTTGTTTGCAAGCACTGCATAAACTATTTACAGTAGTTTTCACCGAGCTAGTAGTGCACAAGTCTCTTCTACTCTGAGAATAAAGCCAGAAGATTTTAGGTAGGATAGGACTGAGCTTGCCTACAGTATAAGTTCGAGACAACTCTGTGTTTAAAAAGGGAAGCAAGTCAGTAGCCTGTTAATTGTGGTCTTACGTCTCTCTTCCCTTCTTTGAGCCCTGTTTTCCAGGTTCTTACTTTCTGTGTACTACCATTCCAGCCACCTTTTGAACAGCCAGACAAATCCCTCGTAGCTACAAGCACGTTCATATCTTTGAAAGTTTATGTTTGTGGGGGAACCCAAGGGACGCCATTCCCTTTCCTCGGAGAAGGAAGCAACCTTCAGAGTTTTTTTCTGCTCAAAGTACATTGCTTACTTATTTTGGCCTGTACCCCCAGACCGTCCAGGGATTATCATCCTAAACTAATTGATAAACCAAGGCGATGTGAAAGCCTGGATCTTGCAGCTGAAAACTTCCAGAAAGCCTTTCTCTCTCACAGGAGAGCAGATTCCTAGCTGATACTGGCTCCCACTGCTCTGCTGAAGCTGTGGGAATTTACACCAGTGGAGCATCTGTCCCCAGGGAAAATTTATACCTACTAAGGATTTGCTCCAGAGTTTCACTGCCTCGTTACAGTCCCAGTGGCTGCAATCCCAGGAAGGCTCGTCTCCCTTAACGTGTAAACGAGCTATGTATTTTCCTCCATTTTTCAAGCACTGCCTTTATGCCGTCTCCTTTGTAAGAGGGAAATCGCAGATGACTTGTTTATATCTGCATAAGACACAAGGGTCTGAAGATAATTTCTGAATAAATCCTTTATAAGCCTGCGAGCATACCTGCCAACCTTGATAGGGGAAATATGGCATGCAGAGTACAGTGGGTCTGCAGGGAAAGAATGCGGAGCAAAGGACCTCCCGGCATAGACGGGAGATAATGGTTTCAGCGTGTAGACTCAGAACAACAGGGACTGCTACAAGGTAAGAGCAGGTAGGAAGTCTTTAAGACTAACATATGTATTGACATCCTTTAACGGAGTAGGTTTGTGAGATAAACATATGTTATAATATTGGTCCTGGGAAATAACTACGAGTTGAAATGAGTTGACAGGCCTGTACGCAAGGCTAAACAGACTCAATCCTTCCTGGAAATACGTAAGTGAAACCAAGTGAGATTAGAGCTGGCTCTATATCCAAATATGATAACAAGCCGAGACAGCTCTTCTACCTTAGAGGTTGCAATAGCTCAGATCCAATACAAACTGAGCCAAAGAACTGATGCCAAACTTCACTATTACTCCAGTTTGCATGGATTCTTGAAAGAAAACAATGGCTTAACTTTTACTGTTATCCCATCCCCTGGTAAAATTACTAGGATGGCATTCATAACAGACTTTGCATTTTAGTGTAAGCATAATCAGACCTTTTGGAAGAGGTGAGAAAATCAGTTATTCAACTGAATAATATCTAGATATTCTAGAACAGAAAAATAATCCCACCCAAAGCCTCTGAGAGACAAAATGTTAACATTGGTTATGCACATCCTGATCAGAGTAAGAGAGCAAAAAGTTCAAAGAAATCACCACAGATTTGTCACTACAGAATGTGAGTTAAAGACAGAAAGGGGAAAGAATCAGACCTCACTCTCACATCATTAGGCTCACTGAACAACCACAGGGAATAAAATGTAAGGAGGCATTAACACAGTGATATTCTAACATCACTTGTAACATTTACTAACTTCTTCCTCCAGGATAGGCCAGTATCAAACTGGCTGTGCTTAGGGTTGGCTTTTTGACATTTATCAATGCTCTAAAACAATGGTTTCAAAAAGGGAGTACTCCAAAGAAAGAAGGGCAAAGATCAGGTACACATTTTGCTGATTTGGAAGTACCATTGCCATTTTGAAGGAAAATCTTCACTTCTACTACTTAACCACAGAAATTTGAAAACCAAAAGCAGCCTGGGATCATGATATTACTATAAATTGAATAATAAGACTAGCTTTTAAGGATCATTTCATCTTCTTTAAATGCTACCATTTTGGGGAAGGAGCTTGTGAAGTGAGCCATCCCACCGTGAGAACTCCTAAAGCCAGCCGTATGTTATCAGACCAAACACATAGCTAGTCCAATACCTTGACCTCTCAGTACAGCAGAAAATTACTGCTGGGAGAAGCAGCGCAAAGACTACTCAATATGCTTTCTAGATTCCCCAAAATCACAGGAGTGTCCCCTGCCAGTGCTTCTGATTGAATGAATTTATTTTGGATGCTAATGTAAGTGCTTTAAGCAACTCATTCTCTTCCCCCTCCCACCAAACCAACCCTCTCACCTCCACCCACAGTCTCTTTTGCCTCTCACACAGGTCTTACAGGTTTTCTTTCTACCACCCTTAAAATTTAGGAACAAAAGAAACAAAACAGTTCTGTACAGCACCCTCCGTGTTTGTAAAGCGCAGTGTGCTGCAGCGCAGGAAGAAGTGGCAGCCAAGTGAGCCAGGCGACTCAGGATGGCTGAGCTTCCCCGCGTGCTCCCTCCAGGGAGAGCGGTGGAGATGTCCTGGAGAAGTGAGTGGTGGTTCTCCTGGGCGTTGCTTGGCAGCGGAGCACAAGGAGGAAGTTGCTGTCCAAAGGGATGGGGTTTTTCTTACAGATCTTACGTTCTTTTGAAGGTGAAACCTATCTGTGCGCTTATATGGGCTTAGCTGTACCCAGGCCTAAATTTTCATCTTCTTGGGGAGTGGGCATAAATACAAACACAGGGTACATATTTGTACAAGGTACAAATACGTTTTGGAGCCTGAATGCAGACATCAACTGGACTCTTTGAAACATACTTAGCCCAAGCAACGATTTGCAGTCTGAAATTATCTTCGTTGCACCACAACCAGGCACTTGCATGCTGTCCTCTCTTCCTAAAAGTATCCTCTTTGCAACACCCTGTCACATATTTGAGTTAGACATGGACATACAGGCTGCCAGAGACGAGCTTGTACGATGGCATTTCTAAGTTCTGCTTGCACCACTGTTGCTACTGCAAAATTTCACACCCATTTATGCTTGGTCCTGCTTTATTCATCATAACAATGATCAATTAAATAGTGTAAACCAGTTGCAAGTATTGCAACAAAACTTTATCTTTTCTTTTCCAAAAGAAGGTTACGCAATGTTTTCGTTAAAATCTCCTATGGCAGATCAAATGCGCTTTCCCATTCACCACCAGCAATAGCTGGTGTACCTGAAGTAATAAACGCACAATAGTTGTGTACCTGAAGTAACCGAGACAGCAGGAGGAAGAGCTGCCTTACGGAACCAGCCGGCACTCTGTCCATTTTGAGCTTTAAGTTAACATTTTCAAAGTGCTGAAATGATTTTGAAAGCCTAAGTCTCCAAGGAAGTGAATATGACTTTGACACATAGGTCACTTTGCCACTGTTAACCTCACTCCATTTCAGACAGACAAAAGGTATCATGTGAAGAGTGAGAGTTCTCCTTTTCCTTTTAGTGTAGGATTCAACAGAGGATGTGCTTTCTTAGAAAATTTTTTATACTCTTCTTGTTTTATAGCCTATTTCAGAAGTAGCAATCTTGCCACGTTCTTTAACAAACAAAAAAAAACAAAAAAAGAAGAAACTTTGGAAGGCTTAAGATTTTTAAGACAGTTCTCCCTAGCAAAGGTGTTGGTCTTTTTCCTTCCAAATGTTCTGCTTATTCAAAATATATGAAAGAAATGATTAATCCAAGAGGTTCAATAAAACAGATGAAACAAAACACACCCCAATGCATGTAATCAGCTTTCACTTCCTTATCTCCGATCCCATGAACTTAATCACGCTCCAGCTACCTGTAAGTATCTTTCAGGCAGAAGAGTCTAAACTAAAAGGTTCTGTGTATGTGTACACGTGTGCGTAGTGGGAAGCTTTTTTTTTTTTTTAAATACTGTTTGACCATGTGTCACAGAAACACGGATACTTCCTTCTGGCATCAAAGAAAGCCTATATAATCCAATCTAGTCCAACCTTGAACCTCTGCAAAGAGCCACTGTCAAACACTTCAGTGGAAAGCATGGATCCATTCAGCAGAGCTGGTAAAGAGCAACTCTGCCCCACACCGTGTCTTCTTCCATATAGTTCTCCAACAGACTGCCCTACACATGAGGTTAAACCAACTCACACAAAATAACCAGTAATGATAATTCTGTCTATTCTGAGTCAGAGCTTACTACACCTCATTCTTAGAAACATAGTGTGAAAAAGAGCTTCCAGCTGAAACACAGGAATTGCATTTCAACTTGCTGAACTTGAAGTTCCCCAAGTTTTAATGATAAAGCACTTGCTGCTTGCATAGTATGAGAAGCTCCATATCTACAAATTCATGCAAATCAGACCGTAGAAAAGGGTCAAACCCAGTAGCTCAGAGTTCACTTATGTTCCTGAGACTCTTTCTTCCACTTTTAAGCCAGTGATTCAAGTTTTCTGACACTTGAAAACACCTGGAAGTAACTAACAAATTGGTATTCCAGTCATTACAATAATTATCTTAATTTTCTTTTTACTTGTTCTTCTAAATAGTTGCTGCACTCTACAGTATTTTGGTTTCAGCATGGGAAATTTGGGGCTCAAAATCCATCTTATGCATATTTTTCTATTTACCAGTATGTGTAATACTTATTCCAATCATAGTACACAGGTGCTAAGTAAATAATTAATAAATAATTAAATCTAGTGTAAAGTCTGATAACTTTATTTTTCTCTTTAGCTCAACACATCTCTTCTCAGACATCCCTTCTTGTCAGAACTAGTATCTATTTCCACCTTCCAAAAAACCACTTCTGCTGCAAATCATCTCCAAAAGCCACAAAATGTTGCATTCTTTTAAGCAGCAGAGTAGCCTTCAGAGAGTGAACCTTGATAATGCCCCTTTTGACATCCCACGCCTCTGCAACCCCACAACTGTAAATGCTTTTACAGAACACTTTCTCTTCTGCATTGGGAGCCAATTTGTATGATGCAACTTCAAGAAACATAAAACATACCCTTTGTGTTTCTTGGGTCAAGCATCAATAATCTAAAAAAGCAGTAGCATACCTCAGACTAAAGCAAAGCCGAGTTTAAAAGTTAGAGAATTTTGTATTCTGCAAAAAGAAAATATAAGGGAGACAGGCTTTTGTCATAGGCCCAGATATTTATGGTTTTTTTTTCCTAAGAAGAACATTTTATATATTTTTTGTTTAACAACTTTCACTTACTTTAATCTTCAACATCTCTGGAGTTCACAGTATACTGCCAGCTGCCACCATGACATCTGCTAGGGAGGGCAGAAATAATTTGCAGGCTACTGACAGCTGCTGTGGGTTGCAAAACTTTTAAGAGAGGACATGGGAAGAAAATTTGTGGCAAAAAGTTTTCTTCATCCTCACCTTCTGCTATTAAAGCATTGTACATTCTCAGCAAAAATAATGAATCCTCTCATTAAAAAGTAGCCTCATAATTAAAAAAAAAAATTCCCAGGTTAGTCAGCTTCTAGAAACTGGAGGAGTCAGTCAGACCTTTACAAAGTAAATAAATGCTCCTGGGCCAAGCCTGGCTTTTGTTGCTCTAAGACCTCTGTGGCTCACACGTATCCATGAATTTATCCTCACATCATTTCTATGAATAGACCACATAATTCTCAGTAGACAAATGGAAAAATGAGACCAGAGACCTGGAGACTTTGAGGACAAAACAGCAAACGTGCTTCAGTAAGTCTTAACTCTGCTTTCAAATAAGTCAATAGGAATTTTTGATTTTGATAGCAGTTAGGCCTACACTAAGTGCTTCTAAAAATCACACCAGAAGCAAATTGCCCAAAGGAAATCAACAGAAAAACTAGGAACTGAACTCTGACCTCCTGAACTTCAGGCTAATGCTATAGACACACCACCATCCTCTCCACAAAGCCATAGTGGTGGTTTACAGGTGCTTTAGAGTGAATGGCGTTACAGTGCACAGTTCAGCACTTGAGACATAGCTCTGTGCGAAACTCTGTTTTCAGCACTTAAATTCAAGGTCTGCATTCTCTTGAGAACCACGTAGGAATATAAATCCCAGCCTAACAGCTCAAGTCAACTTTGTAACTATAAAAAAAAAAAAAAAAAAGCTACTTGCATGTTTGAAAAACAAACAAACAAACCTTTGAAAATACGAAGATGGTGAAAACAAACCAACCAAACCCAGTTAATTCTTATGTCTTAGATAACTATTATTTTACAAAAGTGGCTGTAAGGGACTGGATGCAAGAGGACTGCTTGTATGTTTAGATGATGCTAATGTCCTTCACGACGGTGGTGTTTGTCTGTTCAATTACTGTGTCACCCCAACACAGCACAGCTATTTAAATCAACATGTTCATAAAGAGATACCCTTCAATGTCATAGTGCTAACTAAAGGCAAGTGTACTTCAACAAGTTGCATATACTCTTGTGTACATCCAGTCAAAGAACGAGTTCGTAAGTCTTTGCATAACCCAATTCCAGGACCTGTGATTGCAGCAAGCACTAAGTGGAGAGTGTATTGTACAGCAAGGCTAGGTGATCCGTCACCTGCTGTACAGTCTGCTGAATTATTTAGTCTCTACTGGTACATAACTCACAGCTACACTCTAAGAGTTTTAGTTAGACTGCAAACTTCCCATTTGGGTCCTCTGCAAGCCCTGTTCTCTCATTAAGCTGGGAATATGACTGCTCTCCAGCATACATTACTGTGAAGAAAGGAAGCTTCTCGAGTGAAGACATCAGCCTGTCAAGCAATTCCGTTTCCAGTACGCACATGCTGAATGATGCTATAAATCCAGATCTTTGAACGCATAACCAGCAGGGTTTACAGCTACTAAAATACATTGTACATAGGGACAAGGATGATGGCTTCTGGAGGGAACATACACCTTACCACTGTTTAAAATGTTTCTCAATAAGAACACTAGCTAAGATATCCAAAGAATCAAATTTTTTTTTTTTTTTCTTTGTACCTTGCTAATTAAGTGAGTTGCTATCTAAACAGGTGCTTTCCAAAAGGGACCTTTCTTAGCCTCTGGTGCTGCAGACTGCTCTGTAATGTACTAACCCACTGATCCATGCTGCCTTCAATTTTCTTTGATGCTTCCTATTTTTCAAATGTTAAAGCATAATGTTAACCTTGCAAGTGCAACATCTATTTCTAACATAGTTACCTCTTGCAATTTATTTGGGCAAATTTTCCAAAGACAGTACTTCACACATGGAGACCTTCCACGTGCAGACCATGCCTAAAATAAATAAATAAATAGACAGATAGACAGATAGGTAAATGTCAACCTTTAAATCTCGTTTTGAAGACAGATCACGTTATCTCGTCAGCTGGAGAGTCATCAATGGTTGTGACTTAGCCGCTTTATAAAACATTCTCCGAACCTCAGATGAGAGGCGTGTTATACACGGAAAATGGTCTGTGCAGGAAATATACATTGTATATCTACAAAATGGGCCATATCCCACTGCCATTAAAATTGATGGGAGTTTTGCCATTCACTTCAATGGGATCTGCAGCAGTATATAAAGATGAATTGGCTATAAGAGCACACACTGGCGCTTTATGGGCATGACAATATAAAAGCCCTGTGTGAAGTAATGAAATGAATTATAACAGTGCTGGGTATGTCAATCTTCCTTCTTCTACCTTCAGTTGCTGTATCAGGAACATTAAACATTTCCCTGGTTAGCCATAGAATCATAAAAATTACAGATAAAAAAGTACTATTAAGTCTACTTCCTGCCAACTCAAAATTATTCCTCCCTGTACCTTTTATAATCCTCTGTGCAGTCTAGTTTTACACCACTCAAATGTTCTGGCATCTTCTCCTCCCTGTAAAGAATTATTCCATCAGCTACTTAATCACACACTCAGCCAATCTAGATTTTTCCTAGAAAATAAATGAACAAAGCAAAAAAACCTACAAAAAAGCCATTTTCCTCTTATCATCTTATTTCACTTTGGGACAATTAGAAAAATACTTTTTGAGAACTGTATCAGTTACATATTTCCCTGCTTTTCATAGCCCACCACATCCAAATGCAAGCAGTAGTAGCTGCTCATTTGTTACTGATGTGATGGTGAACACCAAAAGTAGGCAGGTAGGTGAACTGATCATTTAGTTCTCTGAATTTTGAGTAACGTAATTCCAGAGTTGTGTTCCAGTGGAGACAAGAAACCTGAAATCTTTGAGGTAAAGTTTTAGAAGTTTATGGCAGGCATATTGGAGACTTACCAAAGCAGGGAACTAGAACTGGCGATATGGGAGACCTTTTTCAACAATATGTTCATAAGGCACACACAACACCAAACCCCTTGGTACAGTCAGTCCTTAGTTTGTCAGCCAGATTGAATGAGGACTTTGGGGCCACAGTTACTTCTGGGCAAAATCTAATGGAATGCTCAGTCTATAAACCACCATTTAATTCTCAGTAATACACATATGCTTGTCTTACAGTTCTCAGTAAGGCTGAAATAATTTAAAAATAAAGCTATAATTTTGTTGTTACTTCCACATTGCTCCTTGTCCATCCACTCCCTACTGCCTTATCACACTTCTGGGCTTCCCTCTGTTTTAGTTAGGGCAGAGAGCACCAGCCACCTTCCCCTCTTCGGGTAAGATGTTTAATAAGCACTGAGTACATTTAAATAAAAGGCAAAAAGTGCATCTAAAATATATGCTATGTCTTTATGCACCTTCAAATCAAGGGACCTCGAGCAGGTTAAGATGCTACAAGAACACTGCCATGGTTTAACCCCAGCCAGCAACTA